>NW_004949183.1:1353882-1370234 GCF_000317375.1 Microtus ochrogaster
TTTAAAGGGAGAGAGACCACGCCCCAATGGGCGGGTATCTCAGCGGCTATAGGCTGGAGGAGCGGAAGGACCTCCCGCAACAGAATATAGCTATGCAGGAAAGTCAGACTGAATACAGGGAGAAAGAAGGGCAGAGCTGAGGGAGTTGTAAGCCAGCCACCCAAGAAACAAGATGTCAGAGAACCAGTAACCCATAGCCATGTAGCAATACATAGATTAATAGAAATGGGTTAATTTAAATGTAAGAGCTAGTTAGTAATAAGCCTGAACTATAGACCAAACAGTTTGTAATTAATATTGAGCCTGTGAGTGATTATTTAGAAGCAGCTTCAGGATATGGAGGGGGCAGAGAAACCTCAATTTACATAGATCAGGTGGTAGAGTACTTACCTGGCTATGCATGATGCCCTAGATTCCATCCCCACTGAGTACTACATAAGTCAGGCATGGTGGTACAGACCTGAAATACCAGCACTTGGGAGGTAAAGGCAGAAAGATCAAAAGTTCAAAATCATCCTTGGCATGCAGCAAGTTCAAGACCAGCTTGGGCTATGTAGTAAAATCCTGTCTTTTAAAAAAAAAAGAAGAAAAAGAGGGTCAGGGAGATGGTTTAGTGGCTAAAATACTTGTCATGCAAACTTGTCATGCAAACAGGACTTACATTCTTTGAGGGGGAGGAGGGGTTGTTAGTTTGTTAGGTTTTTGTTTTGTTTTGTTTGAGATAGGGTTTCTCTATGTAGCTCTGGCTGTCCTGGAACTCACTATGTAGAACAGAGTGGACTTGAGCTCACAAAGATCCACCTGCCTCTGCCTCTGCAGGACTCCTATGCTGTTCTTATCCCCAGAATCCATGTGAAGCAGGACAGAGTAGCACCTGCCTGTAATTCCAGCACTCCAGTGGGGAGATGGGAGACAGAGACTAGAAGCTCTTGTGCCTTCTAGGGAGGCATACACAGCAATAAAAAGTGAGACTGTCTCAAACAAAGGGGAAGGTGAGGACCAACACCCAAGGTTGTCCTTTGATCTCTACACATGTGCACTGGTACATATATGTCTACACTCAACATATAAGAACATGGACACAAGGCTGGAGAGATGGCTCAGAGGTTAAGAGCATTGCCTCCTCTTCCAAAGGTCCTGAGTTCAATTCCCAGCAATGACATGGTGGCTCACAACCATCTGTAATGAAGTCTGGTGCCCTCTTCTGGCCTGCAGACATATACACAGACAGAATATTGTATACATAATAAATAAATAAATATTTTTAAAAAAGAACATGGACACACATACATACATAGATACACACAATAAAAAAAGAATTAGAACATAATAAATTTAAAAATCTTACAGGGCATGTTGTCATGGATTTAATTCCAAGACATGGAACGTAGACCAGGAGAATCAGCAGTTCAAGAATACCCTGGAGGTTGAGTGGTGACACATGTCTTTAATCCCAGGTCTCAGGAACCAGAGGCAGGCAGATCGCTCTGTTCAAAGCTAGCCTGGTCTATATAGAGGGTTTCAGGACAGCCAGGGCTACACACATAAGCCTTGCCTCAAAAATGAAACAAATAAGCCGGGCGGTGGTGGCACACGCCTTTAATCCCAGCACTCGGGAGGCAGAGGCAGGTGGATCTCTGTGAGTTTGAGACCAGCCTGGTCTACAAAAGCTAGTTCCAGGACAGGCTCCAAACCCACAGAGAAACCCTGTCTCGAAAAATCCCCCCCCAAAAAAATTAAACAAATAAAAAGAACATCCTTGAAGCCAATCTGATGGAACTCACCTTTACTCCTAGCACTTTAGAGGCAGAGACAGACAGGTGGATCTATATGATTCAAAGCCAGTTTAGTCTACAAAGCATGTTCCAGGCCAGCCAGGACTACACAGTAAGAGCCTATCTTAAAAAACAAAATGGAGCTGTGGTGGCGCACGCCTTTAATCCCAGCAGTTGGGAGGCAGAGGCAGGTGGATCTCAGTGAGTTCGAGGCCGGTCTGGTCTACCGAGCAAGTTCCAGGACAGTCAGGACAGCCAGGACTGTTACACAGAGAAACCCTGTCTCTCTTTTTTTTTTTTTTCAAGACAGGGTTTCTCTGTAGCTTTGGAGCCTTTCCTGGAACTAGCTCTTGTAGACCAGTGCTCTTGTAGTCCCGAGCACACACCTTTAGTCCCAGCACTCAGGAGGCAGAGGCAGGCAGATCTCTGTGAGTTTGAGGCCAGCCTGGTCTACAGAGTGAGTTCCAGGACAGGCTCATTCTTGTGTGACTCTGCAGAGTAGGAAATTGACCCTAGACCTACAAGATTTAAACTTCCTCTGCATGCTCTAAGCAAGGTATAAGCCTTGTTTTCTAAGCACCACTAATCTGGCAGATACTTGGGTGACCTATCAGTTTGAGAATATTAGTAGCTGGCAGCTTCTACTGAGCCCTACTGAGGAGGGCATTGTGCCCAAGGTTGATGCCAGAAGTACATGAGGCCACCAAACTCGGTGACAAAACACAAACACAACCCCCTGACTACAGCAGAAGGCTGCTAAAACAGATGGCCTTGACCATGGTAAGGAGAGTGCCTCTGAAGGATTGTTGGCTAATATAGAAACTACTAGATTCTTTCTAGATTCTTTTTTGGTTTGTTTTATATTCATTTTGTTATTATTACTATTTTATCTTTTTTTCTTTACTCAA
Organism: Microtus ochrogaster; assembly: GCF_000317375.1. Lineage (NCBI taxonomy): Eukaryota > Metazoa > Chordata > Mammalia > Rodentia > Cricetidae > Microtus > Microtus ochrogaster. The sequence continues at coordinate 1,356,566 of NW_004949183.1, forward strand.
TGTTTTCTTTTAAAAATTGTAATTATTGTGTGTGTGTGTGTGTGTGTGTGTGTGTAGGAGGAAGTCAGAGAACTGTCAGATCCCCTGAAGCTGGAGTTACAGGCAGTTGTGAGCAGCCTGATGTGAGTGTTGAGAATCAAACTCTGGTATTCTGTAACATTATTCTGTATATGTGCTCTTAACCACTGAGCCATCTGTGCACCACATGCAAGCCTAATGCCTGAGGAGGTCAGATTAAGTCATCAGATCCCCTGGAACTGAAGTTACAGATGGTTATGTGGGTACTGTAAAAATGAACCTGAGTCCTCTGAAAAAAGCAACAAAATAGTCTTAACCACTGACTCATTTTTTTTTTTTGGAGTGGAGGTTCAAGACAGGGTTTCTCTGTATAGCCCTGGCTGTCCTGGAACTAGCTCTATAAATCAGTCTGGCCTCGAATTCACAGAGGTCCGACTGCCTCTGCCTCCCTAGTACTGGGATTAAAGGCGTGCACCACCACCACCCAACAATTTTTTTGAAGATAGGTTTTCATGCAGTTCAGGCTGACTACAAAATCCTAGCTGATACTGTCCTTGAATTCCTGATCTTCATCCCTGTACTTTCCAAATACTGGGATTAAAGGTGTGAGCTAGCACACCTGGCTCCATTCCCATCATTTTTTGAGACAAGGTCTAATGAAGTTCAGGCTGACCTCGAACTTGATAAATGGCTGAGAATGCCTTAAACTCTTGATCCTCCTGTCTCCACCTTCCAAGTGCTGAGATTACAGTACCCAAGCTGAAAATGTTATGTTTAACCAAAACAGTGCTTCTGTAAACTTTTTCTATATTTTGGAGCATTACCTAAGTGGGGTAGAGTTCCTGTAAATCATTGGGTCAAAGGACAGGAATGTTGTTTTACTTCTGTCCAGCTGCTGCCTGAGAAGACAGATTAATCCAGCTGAAAGGACCATCCCAGCTGCCCTGGCACTCTAGGTGGTAGAGACAAAAAGCTCAAGCATGAAGATGGATGGTAACGTTCCAGACAGCCCCTCACTGAGTGATACATAAATCAGAAAGAACACTCTCTGGGAAAAAATACACACATAAACACAAAGCAGAAAGACAGCAACCAACAGCTCTAGGACTCAGGCTTTGTTTTACCTCCATATGTGCTTTCTGGACTTCCCATATTTTTAAAGAACACATGTCAACCTTATGTCGTTATCTGTATCCCCAGATCCATCTTACCAGCCATGAGAGCTCTAATCTCAAGACAAAAGCAGAGTTTCAGCTCACCAAATGTAGAAATGGAAGCTCTCCCACTGAAGAGAATGTGTGGAGGCAGCGGGGGAGCTGATATGGTGGTTTGCGCCTATAACCCCAGCATGAACTATAGGGTATGGTCCCAATTTAAAAAAAAAAAGTGAAAAAAAAAAGTGTAGAAGGAGATTTATCTGGCAGCAATGACTCAGGCTCTTTCTAGGAAGCTAGGAGGCTGAGCTTGAGCTCAAGCAGCAGAGAAACAGCTTCTCCAGGCACCTCCCACCTAGCCTCTGGTGAAGAGGGAGGAGGCGGGTCTGGAGGTGGAGCGTACGCGAGGACCTGAGGCCCCACAGCGCAGCCTATGGGCGTATGGCGGAGCGGCGCCTATGGGCTGTGGCCCTCCCTGGGCCGCCATTGTCGCGCCTGTCAAGCTTGTCTACGTGACTCGTTTGCTTCACCTCGCCGGCCGAACGAAACCACTGGGAAATTCCCTGATCCGGTCTGCGTCTCCCTACACCCAGGCAACGTCCTTGGCCGCTGGGTCTCTGTCACCAGCCTCGAGAGGACGACCCGAGCCCCGGGCCTAGCACGGGAGGGGCCCGGGTCTGGGAGAATAATTGCTACGTTCCAGTCCTGGAGGCTTCTGTTAGCCAGACTGTGAGCCCTGACGGGTTTTCAAGGCCCTGCTGGCTAGGCAGTCGTGCTTCTCCCAGCGCTCATGAGGAACTGAGCCTAATCTGGTGTCTGGAGGAACAAGTTGTAGCACCGATCGCGCCCAGCACAGACTTGCCCCTTCCCCACCACCCAAACCTACTCTCCTGCTTCATTCCTCCCAGATCCCACGGTCCCTAAACAGTGCACCTGCCGGAGGTCCCAACCCAGCGGGAGAAGTGGACATGAGGTTGGCAGGTGGGTGGCTTCCACAGCGAACGTAAGAGAGTCCAGGTGTCCTAGTGGCTGTGTCAGGACGGGCTCGGGTAGTCACTGGTTTGTTACTAATGGGTGACTGTGCACAAGCACTTATTTTATGAGCAAATTCTTTCACCTCTAAGGATTTCAGCTTCCCAAACTATAAGTCAAAGATTGATATTTAGTCAATTGACCCAACTCAAATAACAGGCCAGATGCTTTTTGGAAAATGACTTGTGAGGAAAGGGTTCCAGAGAATCTAGTGACTGGGTCGGGAGGGGTGGAGAGTAGAAGCGAAGAGACGTGGACTAAGAAGAGAATTGACGTAGGTGCCTGTGAGGTTGGATATGATCCAAGTGGCTGCCCTGCTGTCAGCTGGAAAACTAAGATGAAGATGCCTTGGGGGGATGAAAATGGTTTATGGAGGGGACTGATTGCGGTAAGAGTAGAATTTGAGAACTGGTAAGGTAGCAATTTCATGGATAAATCCTGGTAAGGGTAGTAAGGAACTGACTGGGAGGATGTGGGTTCAAGACAGATCAAGACTAGAGCCAGAAAATAATGTGTCATTGTCACATGGTGTTTAACTTGATAACTGTGGTAGATGAAATCTCCCATAAACAGAATATGCAGACAAGAGAAGGCAGTCTGAAAAAGAATAGCTTTTAAGGAGAGAGTAATCAAAGATGGCCTAACCAAAAACAAAAAAAAAAAAAAGAAGAAGTCCCAAAGAATCAGGTCAAGAAACTGTGGTGTCCAAGAAGCTAGCAGTGAAGTGTTTGTATCAGGATGGCTAGGGCAGCCCACCAAGATGTCGAAAAAGAGCAGACAGGCAATCAGAAATGTGACATGAAAGTCATGGATGGTCTGGTTTGGAAGGTCATTTGTTTGCTGTTGTGGTGGCAAGACTAGATTGGTAGAATTTTGGGAGAGAGTGAGGGGTGAGATGATAGAAATCACAATGTAGATGACTTTTTATGTGTATGCTGGGGGTGGAACCCAGGGTCACATGCATACTGGACAAAAGCTCTACCACAGAGTATAAAGTTTTAAAGAATTTGGTGGGGAAGTGGAAGGTGAGGAGTCAGAAAATGAGATTTTTCTTACAGGAGCTCTATTTCATTTTTATCTTACTAAGTTAGGACCTTTTAATAATCTGAAAGTGAGATAGAAAGAAGGAAGGAGCCTTAGCACAGCATACCTAAGACAGGAGAGAACTTGATGGATCTTGAAGCAAGTAGGAGAACTGGTCTTTATTTTTTTTAATATTTATTTATTTATGATGTATAGTGTTCTGCCTGCATGTATGCCTGCAGGCCAGAAGAGGGCACCAGATCTCATTACAGGTGGTTGTGAGGCACTATATGGTTGCTGGGATTTGAACTCAGAACCTCTGGAAGAGCAGTCAAGTGCTTTAACTGCTGAGCTATCTTTCCAGCCCTGAGAACTGGTCTTTAAATGGAATATAGATCCTCCATCAGAACAAAAGGAAAGGAGAGGCAGATGGTTGAGTTGTAAATACAGACAGTTTCAGAGGAAAGATGCTGAACTTGGTGATATGGAACCTATTCGGAGCTTGAGTTCTAAAAGGTTCCTCCCAGCCTGCTGGGGAGAACCAAACAGAGCACCTCAGCGTTTGAACTCACTTTCTTCCCTCCACAAGGAGGGAGGGAGTTCAAGTCTCCTTCTTGGGTCTGGTGGGTAGCAATGGGTTCCCCACCTTTTAATCCTTCCATAACTCATTCCCAAGTAGAAGGGGAGATCTGGTCGTGTAAGGCAGTGGGTCATTGCTGCGTTTGTTCACTGCTATCTGAGATGGGCCTGCCCTGTGTCTACCCTGCCTACAGGCCCCCTGCGCATCGTGGCCCTAATCATCACTATGGGTCTCACCTGGATCCTAGTCACCATCCTCCTGGGTGGTCCTGGTGGTGGCCTTCCTCGAATTCAGCAGTTCTTCACCAGTGAGTTTGGGGACCCTCTTGCTTCACTAACAGGTTAAAATATGGGGTGTGATGGTTGGGTTGTCCTTCCCCTTCTTGAATAGCTTCTTTTTGCTGCCCTTAGCCTATCTTCTAACACAAATGCAGCCTTGTTGTCCCTACCAACTGACCTAGAGAGCAACACCCCCTAACTGCAATCCAATATTGAGTAGAAATTGATAGAGTAAGAGTAAGGAGTGGAAAGCCCTCCACTAAACATTGATCATCTTGGACTTTCTGCTGGGCTCTGACATATACAAGGGATTCTGCATCTTAGTACCAAGTCACCTAAGCACTACTTATAATTCCAATTCATCCTTTTCCTGGAGCAGGCAGTTTTACATCAGGGCATCATTGAGACTTGAGTGGGGAACATGCCAAGTGTAGCCTGATATGGCCCCAAGTCCGTGATCCTGGCTGCTCTGCTATATAGGCTCCTGGAGGCCTCCATGCTAACAGAAACAACCCTCTGTATCCACAGGCCCAGAGAACTCAGTGACAGCAGGTAAGCTGCCTGTCCCTTCCCTGTCCCCTCCTGTGCCTGCATATCATACTGCCTTTTGTGACAACCCTGCCTGCTCCAACCTGCCCACCAGGACTTCTGTTGTCCATCTGACCCTCTAGCCACTAGCTGTCATAGCTTTCTGTTCTGTGAACCTAGTAAATAAGGTATCCACCATCAGAAGGCTAGAGAAGCAGACATAGTAAAAAAGAAAAAAAAAACACTCCCATTCTCTATGGAAGACACTGGAGAAAGGAAGTAGGGCACTCATGGTTCTAAGCAAATCCCAAACATAGCAGGGCAAGGCAATTTTTCTAAATCTCAAGTTCTAAAAAGAAATGTCTATGTTCAGATACTCTGCTTCTAGACCCACTAAAGTGACCCCATCCTCTGGAATGGGAGATAGTGTCACCCTCTGAGCTTGGACCCTCTTTGGCCTCTTCATTCCTGGCTCTATCTATATTCAGAATCTTCCTTCCTTCTTTCTTTCCTCCCTCCCTCCCTTCCCTGTTTCTTTCCTTCCATATTTCCTTCCTTTCTTGCTTCCATCCTTATATTCTTCTTGTCTCTGTCCTTTTCATAGACTGATAGTGTTTCTGTTTGTATAAACTTCTAACAAAGTTTGTTGGCCTCTCATGGGATTCATGAGGGCCCAGGTTATATAAGACAAGAGAATCCTCCCATTTCGAAACCAGGCTTCTGAGAGGCGGGAGCACATCCACAATTACACACTTCATTTCCTTAGCAAATCCTAAGCTAGCCATCCTCTTTGTGTTCTCTCTAAAGGATGCTTTTTAAAAAATATATAATGCTGGAAATTGAACTCTACACTGAGCTATTTTCCTAGCCCATAAAATATTTCAGATTTTTTTTTTTTTGGATAGAGTTTCACTCTATAGCACAGACTGGTCTTGAACTTACCTATGTAGCTCTCAAACTGTCAGTGATCCTCCTGTGTTATCCTATCAAATGCTGGAGTTACAGGTTTGGACTGCTTTCTCGGTTTTTATACTATAATTAGGCTAACATTTTCTTTCTTCCCTTCTTTTTTTGTGACAGGGTTTAATTCCCAGACTGTCATTAAATTCACTATATAGCCAAGAGTAACCCTTAAATTCTTGATCTTTCTGCCTCCATCTCCCAAGTGCTAGGATTTGTTTTCAATCTTCATGTTCTAGCTACTTCATGATCGATAGTTCTTTCCCCAGCTGCACTGTCTGCTCACATTTTACAATGAACAGCAGCAAGCAAAAAAAAAAAAAATCCCCAAGCCGGGCGATGGTGGTGCACGCCTTTAATCCCAGCACTTGGGAAGCAGAGGCAGGTGGATCTCTGTGAGTTCGAGACCAGCCTAGTCTACAGAGCTAGTTCCAGGACAGGCTCCAAAGCCACAGAGAAACCCTGTCTCGAAAAAACAAAAAAAAATCCCCATTATAGAGATAATACCTTTACCGTTGTTTGAGAGTCTCCTCTGCTAAATATACAGAACAATTGACACTTTATAACAAGGATGACCTTTCCTCCCACGCCCAGTTAATGGCTTCTTCAACTTCCTTCTAAGATCTCACCAAAAGACCTGTAATATTCATGTTCCTATCAACACTTTGTTTAAGACTTACTATGTAGCTCAGAATAGCCTTGAAATCATGATTCTCCTACCTCAGCCTTCCCAGTGGTGGGATTAAAGATATGCAATAGCATATCTGGTTTCACTCTGTATTCCTATTAGCAGGTTTTCTTTTTTTTAAGCAGTGTAGACTGTTTCTATTATATACCTCAAAACTCTTCATCCTTTGTCCACTCAACCCAGTAGCAAATCCATTTCCACATTCTTGGGTATTTGTGTTATTTGTTTATATAAACCCCCAATTCCTGGCACCAAAACATATATTAGCTTCCTGAAGCTTCCCTAAGAAAAGTAGTGCCTTAAACAAACCAAAATTTACTTTGTTACAATCCTGGAAGCAAGAGTAGGAATGAAAGTGTCAGGAGGGCTGTGCTCCCACTAAAAGCTCCAGGTAAGGGTCTGTCTGTGCCTCTGCACATCCTAGAAGCCTTCTATGTACCTCATCTTGTAGCTGCATCACTCTGACTTTTGCCTGTACTATCTCACAGCATTTCCTTCTGTGTGGTTTTATCTCTTCTAAGGACACCAGTCACACTGCATTAAGGGCTCAACATAATCCAGTATGACCTGAACATAACTTACCTGTCTTAAAGACTGTTTCCAAGCAAGACAACATTCTGAGTAACTAGGAATTCAGACTCCAGAATATTTTATAGGGTCATAATTCAAGCCATTATAGAGATCATCCCCACCCTCATCCTGAAGAAATCCAGAAGTTAGCAGAGCCCCCATGCTCCACCCACCTACCTCAGTTCATCTACTTTGGTCTGACTGTGTGCCCCATCCATGGAACTTCCACCCTGACTTTCTGGACCTCTGCTTTTTTCTGGTTGGATAAGGGTTCCAAGCCAACTCTCAACCCCCATTCACTTTTCCTATCAGTAGCAAAAAAGCTACTGGTCTTATTCTTGGTGTGCCTACACCCTTGCCAACTTACTACTTGGAAGCATCCCCAGCTTTGGGTATGAGCCCCACCCACCTCCTTCCCCAGTTCCATGCACTATGACTGCTCCTTCAGCCCTATGGCTTGTCCTGACCTCCACCCTCAGATCTTAGGTGATACCAGGGCCAGGCACATGGGTCACATCTGCTATCATTACTCAGAACCAAGGGCCAGGAAGTACAAGTGCGGCCTGCCCCAGCCATGTCCTGAGGAGCACCTGGCCTTTCGCATAGTCAGCGGGGCTGCCAATGTCATCGGGCCCAAGATCTGCCTCGAGGACAAGATGTGAGCATATGGGCTGGGAAGTGGGAGGGGAACTTGAGGCCAAGTCTGCAAGGGCCAAGGGCTAAGGGCTATATGAGGAAGAGATATCTGATATGACCACAAGAGATCTTCTGCCCCCCTGTTAGGCTCATGAGCAGCGTCAAGGACAATGTGGGCCGTGGGCTGAACATTGCCCTGGTGAATGGTAAGTCCCCCATGTTGTGGGGTCAGCGTTCAGACCATAGAAGCAGATTCATGCTATGGCCTGCCCCCTCCACTCCATCACTCCCTATGCAGGTGCAGGTGGCTTCTGGGTACTCCCAGGGAGGCTTGTGGGGAAAAAAATCTATGCCACCCAAAAGCTCTACAAAGGAAGTTACCCAGTGAATAACCAGTAGTGGTGGATGCATAGCGCCTCATGCCAGAGGCTCCATGGGCTGTAGCTCTGTGAATGAAAGGATGACAGGGCATGCTTGAAGCTTCTGGAAGAGCTACCACCTTCCATGTTTGAGCCTGGGAGAGGGGCTGAAGCATTAAGGTAGCATGTCCCAGACAGTTTGCTTAGCAGGTCTTCCTCTTCTTGCAACAGGGGTCAGTGGTGAGCTCCTGGAAGCCAGAGCCTTCGACATGTGGGCTGGAGGTGAGTAGCCACCACAGCATCCTATTATATATTTTCTCCCTGAAGCCCTGCCCTCTGTATCTTTGCGTTCTTATAGCTTTGGGTTCACAAAAGGGGATAGGGGATCTCTGTCTGGAGTCTATGTTTTGTGACCAGATGGCCGTAGCTTCTTTACCAGTTTGTCTGTGCTTATACTGGTAGCCCTTAATGTGGAATAGCCCTTGCCCAGTCCCTACATTGTTTTCCTCATTAGAAGAATATTGTTTGGTGGGGAAGGGCTGCTCAGTGGAACCTAAAGCTCCATTGCCTCTGGGCCCATCTCCAACAGATGTCAATGATCTCTTAAAGTTCATCCGGCCATTGCATGAAGGTACCCTAGTGTTTGTGGCATCCTATGATGATCCAGCTACCAAGTAAGTAACTATCAAGTTTAGCTTCAGTGTTGTTCCAGTACAGTTACAGTCCCAAGTTCATATTTCTTCTTACTGTGTGACAGGATGAATGAAGAGACCAGGAAACTTTTTTCTGAACTGGGCAGCAGGAACGCCAAGGAGCTAGCCTTCCGTGACAGCTGGGTGTTTGTGGGAGCCAAAGGTGTACAAAACAAGAGCCCTTTTGAGCAGGTACAGCAGATAACCTGGCACTTCTGCCCCCTAGCCCTGGTAACCTTGCCACCCCTTTTCTTTATACCAAAGCTTCCCTGAATACATATTTCAACCTAAAGAGTCTTTAAAAGTCAGAATGCCCATTGAATATAACTAAGAAATCTTTTTCACAGACATTTTCAGGATGCTCAGTTCAGGGATATAGCTCATTTATGGTAGGTGTTTGAACAGCATACATGAGGCCCTGCATTCAGTACTTAGCATTGTATAAAACTGGGCATGGGGACACACCTGTAATACCAGCACTGCGTAAATGCAAAAAAAAAAATCAGAAGTTCAAGATTATCCTTGGTCATATAGTGAATTTGAGGCCAGCATGGGCTACATGAGATACTGTCTCAGATTTAAAGGGAAAAAAAAAAGATGTTCATTACCATCCTAGCTTTGTCACAACCTGGTTTCCCAATTTATACTACACCCTTCTTTCTCAATCTTCCATGGGTTCCCTCTTAGGCTACACCAGTCATATGTTGTGCTAGGGGCTGCTAAAGAGGGGAGGGTCCCTGGTATCATCCTTACCTAAGAAGGTTCCCAGCAAAAAGTCTTAGGTAGGCCAAGTCCTGCTCTCAACAAATACAAATTTCTCCATAGCTGTGGCTGACAGAAACAAAAGACAAAAAAAAAAAAAACAAACTTCAAGCTCATGCCTTCCAAGACCCTTCACCCCAAACTCGGCAGCAGCTTCCAGTATTTCCCTGAAGCCAGGGCCACATGGACTTCCTCCAGTCCACAAGGCTCCCTCCCAGTCATGGTGTATATCAGGCCCATGGTCCATCCCCAGTTCACTTGTGAGAGAATAAACGACTGCAGCCATCCCATTTTCCCTGCATGAAGGGAAGGGCACAAGATTGAAGAGTACCCTGGTGATTGGCCCCTGAGGGCTAGGTCATAACTTCCTGTTAACCCCTACAGCATGTGAAGAACAGTAAGCACACCAACAAATATGAGGGCTGGCCAGAGGCCCTGGAGATGGAAGGCTGTATCCCTCGAAGGAGCATGGCGGGCTAGCACAGCAGAGCCCTGGGACCAGACTGAAGGAGGCAGCATGGCACCAGTATAGGGTGGAGGCCTTGCCCCATGCCCAGGCATGAGGCTCCCCTGCCCCAACACATCAGGGCTCGAAAGTGACTTCAAGGTGATGAGAGCTGCAGGGCTGGGGCATTTCACTTTGTCATGGAGCTTAGGTAGCTGTGTCCTTGTTTTCCTAAAGCTGATCCCACAGTCAGTTCCACCCAGCCCCTTCCTCTGCCTCTCCTGTGTCATCTTCTATTTCTTGAGTGCCCCAGAGGCAAGGGTCTTCAGTGCTTGCTCCTTTCACTGGAGCAGCCAATGGGTAGGTTAGGACATCTTCCAGAACGTCTCCCTCCCAGAGTCACTGCCCTGCCATCGAACCCTGTTTTCAGTGTGATCCTTTTTAAGTAAGCCATATCAGAGTTTAATCAGATCAAACCTGAATGGAGGACTGGCCTTTGGTGCCCAAGTAGCTGGAGTCCAATCAAAGTTCCTCATAAAGTATACGGTAATATGCAGATTGTCAGAGAGCTCACCTTCTAAATGACCTGTTTGTTAATAAACTAATCAATTTCAGTGGAATAAAATGCATTCAGATGTTGTCCTCAGTGGAGAGTCAAAGATGGTGTTGTCCTTTGTGTATGGAGGGGACAGATGAGTCCCAGAGGATCAACCAACATATTGCTCTTGGAGCTTGAACAGACAGCCTTTGTCAACAGGCCCTGCAGCTCAGAAGTGACTCAAATAGGAGGCAGAATGGCATCACCCATTGCCTTGATTAGAGAGATGGTTCTGTACTCTGGAAACCAAGGAAACCCACCAACTCTCACTGGCCCAGTGTGAGCCTATAGGGAGACAGATGGGAATTAAAACTGTTACAGGCACTAAAATATCAACTCCAGGAGTGCAGAAGCAACCTGGTTCCAAAATGGAGAAAACACAACTTAGACTTCCTAGATGGGAGACATCAAGGCATAGTAATTTGAGGAGCCCATAAGGAATCCCTGAGGTGGCCATGCCAGAGGTGACAAACTTAGAAGTCCTCCTGCTTTCCAAGCCTTCAGCCCATCAGTGTTAAGTACTGTGTCTCAAGAAAAATGGTAAGAGCAGACAGGCCTTAAGAAAGGAGAGTAGGGCTGGGTGTAGTAGTATGCATCTATTCTAAAACTTAGGAACTGGAATGCGCTAGGAGGTTCAAAAGTTAAAATTAAACCATGGCTACTTAGCCAATTCCAGGACAGCCTGGGTTACATGTATGAGGTGCTGTATCCAAAAAGGGGGTGGGGGCTGGAGGAACTCAATTAGATAAAGGCACTTGCTGCCAAATCTGGTGATCCCCAGAACCCATGGTAGAAGGAGAGAACCAACTCCTGCAAGTTGTCCTCAACCATGTGTAGGCACATACATGCACATACACTAAATAAGTAAATGTGAAGAGAGATAAAGGAAAAGGAATGGAAGTATTCAGTAGCAGACATATGCTAGTTTAGAAGTGTGGAGTGCCAAGGAGGAGAGGCATGCCAGGAAAGAGAGAGTTGTATATCCAAGACTAAAGGGGGCAAGCAAGAAAGTCAGCAGGGCTCAGCTCCTTATCTCAGATATAGTGATGATAACAGTTAACACCCAGCCCTCTAAGTCTGTACCAAACTCTGGCTCTGTTTCTCTGTTGAGATTGAAAGCAGAAGCCACCAGGCCCAGCATTAGTTACTTGTTTTGTTGTTTTGAGAAGGGTCTCACTATGTGGCCCTGGCAATGATCTCACAATGATCTGCTTGTTTCTGTCCCCCAAGTCCTGGGATGAAAGGCATGTGCCACCACATTCCACTGCTTTTATTTGTTGGTTTGTTCAAGTGGCCTGGAACTCAGAATTAGGTATGGCAGACTAGCCAGTAAGCTCCATTTATCCACCTATATCCCCCTTCCCAGTACCGCTCCCACACCAAAATATTTGTCTCTTGAATCTTCTATTATGGAAAGTTTCAAAAATCTCAAAGAATAGAGAATAATATAAATCCAGTACACCTTTCACTTGCTTCCACAATGTAGCCAGTATTGCCTCAGCTACACTTAAAAGGCTCCCAGCGGAGATCAAGAAAGTTTCAGCTTATTCATTCAAGATTTTAGTTTTAAAGCTGAGCAGTGTAGGTGCTCGCCTTTAATCCCAATGCTGAGGAGGCAGAGGCAGGTGGCTCTCTGTAGGTTCAAGACCAGCCTGGTCTACAGAGGGAGTTCCAGGACAGCCAAAGATACAGAGAAACCTCATCTCAAAAAAAAAAAAGAAATTAAAAAAAATAGTTTTAAGCAACTAACTTACATGGCTCACACAACACTAGGAAGTCTGGTCAATAATGTCAATTACAAAAAAAGATAAAGGTCACCTAGAGGTTAGGAACCAGATGAGTAGGCTCCCTAGGTTAGCAGCTTACTCCCAGGTGAAGCAGAATCTCACTGAATGTGCTTACTATGATGCTGGTAGGACAGAGACTTTCCTGTGCCTCCCAGACAATTGGACAATTGTCCTTTTGTTTATATGTGTTTATCTGTGAGTTTGTGTGTCTGTCACCATGTGTGAAGGTATTTATTGGCAAGAGGACAACCTGTGAAAATGAGTTCTGTCCTTCCACCATGTGGGTCCTCCCAGGGATCAAACTCAGGTCATCAGGCTTAGTGACTTTATTCACTGAGCCACCCCACTGGCCTCCACCTTTTTTTTAAGACAGTCTCTCATTGGCCTGCAACTCACCAAGTAAGCTAGACTGGCTTGCCAGTGAGCCACAGGGATCCTTCTGTCTTTACCTCCCCAGCATTGGAATTACAAGCATTACCACCATGTTTTGTAGATTGAATTTAGGTCCTCATGCTTGCAAGCGTTTTACCAACTCTGTCCAGTTGTTTTATAAATATTAACTAAGTGCCTGTGTTCAGCAGTCACTGCTGCACAATAGGAAGAGAGCCACAGATAGGGCAACACAACTTATCTCCCCTTTGACCCAATACAGGCTAAGAAGCTGATAGTGGGGAGCACTGTGTAAATTACTCCCAAAAGTTTCAGGACAACTTTGAAGGCTAACTCTCCTTAGTTGAGATTGGGTTATGGGTTTGTCCTACCACCAACCTAACTGGCTATGTACATCAGAGCATGTACCTACCCTAGAAGTCTGTATTAGGGTCTCCCATGTGTTCCAAGAGTGTTGGTGGGACAGTTGATGCAGATAAAACAAGGTGTTGCAAGCTAATCTAGCTGAACAAAACAACTGTTGTTATTATATTTCATACAAGTATTGGATGCACCTTGCACATATCTGTGTAGATGCCTTCCTTATCTGACTGGAGAATGGAATATAAGCTGCCTCTCAGGGTCACTACTGTGGTCCTGTTGCACATTTCAAAAGGTCTCCCATCTGATGTTGTCCCAACTCTTACTATTGTTTTTTCTCTGATCCAGATGACTTCTCTTTTGGAATTTGATGTTTTTATCTAATATAAATAGCTCTTCCTTATTCTCTTCTGAGGTAAAGTATTAATTCCCATAGCAAATTTCAAATATTTTCTTGCCTCTCTGCCCCCTTTCCTGCAAACAAGGCTGCCAAATTCTTCATGTTAGACATCCCAACTCTCCCTCTGGCTTTTCAGAGGAGGCTGAAATGGCTAATGATAACAAGGAGAAATCTTCTGACCAGTCTTCTTACCAAATTTTCTCCCCTGATTCCAGCACATAGCAGTAATTGGTGGCTTTCAGGTGGCCAGGCCCAGGTGAGTTCCACTCAACAACATGATTTCCACCAAGGACACAACTCTTAAAATTTCTGTCCCGACTTTTTTTTTTTTTTTTTTTTTGGTTTTTCGAATTTGGAGCCTGTCCTGGAACTCGCTCTGTAGACCAGGCTGGTCTCGAACTCACAGAGA
>NW_004949183.1:1370612-1371117 GCF_000317375.1 Microtus ochrogaster
AGAAAAACCAAAAACTTGGTGCAACTCCAAATGACAGACAGAGACAGAGACAGAGAGAGATTAAAAAAATAATAAAGCTTATCCTCTACCATACTTAGGAGCAGTCATATTTTGAAGCCCTAATGCTAGGTTGTTTATCCTCAGAGGATCAGTAAGCACACCACTGTGTGTATATTTGGTATCTCAGAAGCAGGAACAGGGACATCTGGGAGAGTTCAGATGTCCAGACTGAATTGTGCCATGTGGAGAGAAGGGGTGGGGAAGAGAAAGGGGAAGGGACAAGGTGTGGCAGCTAGGAGGCTCTTATGTGCAAAGAGAACTGGCAACCAAAATGGTTGGATTATATAGTGAAGAGCAGCCTAGCCCCCTAGGCTGGAGAAGTTCAGGGTAGGGGTTGGTTTATGCCAGCCAGGAGGGCCCTGTAACAGGGACTGGGAGAAGCAGAGAGAACCTGTGAGCCATTTATGCTTTGATGTGTTAAATAGGCACCTCAGCCATGTGTCGC
>NW_004949183.1:1371322-1375070 GCF_000317375.1 Microtus ochrogaster
AGTTCGAGACCAGCCTGGTCTACAGAGCTAGTTCCAGGACAGGCTCCAAAGCCACAGAGAAACCCTGTCTCGAAAAACAAAAAAACAAAAAAAAAAAGACATTTTCATATTCAGATTCAGGCCTCTCACTGAATCTAAAGTTTACTGTTTTAGCTAGGCTGGCTGGCCAGCAAGCTCCTGGAACCCATCTGTCTCCACCCACAGCAACACTGGGGTTAAAAGCACATGCAGCAATTTGGATTTTTACAAGAATACTGGGATTCAAATTTATGTCCTGACTATATAGAAAGTGCTCCTACCCACTGAACCATCTCACTAGCCTCCAGTGTTTTGAGACAAGGCCTCACTCTACAACCATAATGGCCTAGCTCACTATTTTTTAAGCTGACTTCAAGCTGATCCTCCATACCTCAGCCCCTCCCTCTGTGCTAGAATTACAAGTGTGAGCGCCCATTCCCAGCTGCAACTGTTTGTAATCATTCACATATCAAACCCTTAGAATAATGGTTCTCAACCTTCCTAATGCTGCAACCTCTTTTTTTTCTGAGACAGTGTTTCTCTGTGTAGCCCTGACTGTCCTGAATCTCAATCTGTAGAGCAGGCTGGCTTAGAACTCAAAGAGATCCACCTGTCTCTGTCTCCCAAGTGCTGGAATTCAAGGCATGCAACCTCTTAATACCTCATGTCATGGCGACTCTCAACCATAGTTATTTCATTGCTACTTCATAACTGTATTTTTGTTGCTGTTATGTAAATAAATATCTGATATGCAGATGATCTTAGGTGACCCCTGTGAAAGGGTCATTTGACCCCCAAAGGGTTTGCAACCTACAGGTTGAGAACCGCTGCCTTAGATAGAGCATGTTTACCCCCTAATATATATACATACTTGTATGTTTTATATATAGTATATATATATATATTAATATATACTAATTTAAATTTTATAAAACACACAATATGGGACTGTAGAAATAGTAAGAGTGCTTACTGCTCTTCCAGAGGACCTGGTTTCAGTTCCCAGCATCCCTGTGGCAGCTGAAAACAAATAACTCAAATTCTAGGAGATCCAACTCCCTCTGACCTCCAAGCATTCCTGCGCACACATAGTACGCATAAACTTATGCAAGTGCACACACAAACATACATAAAAATATTTTTAAAGATACACTTCAAAATTGTTTTACCATCATTTTCATAGCTGTGGATGTAGGTCAGTTGGCATGAACAAGGCACTGAATTTGATTCTCAGCACCATATAAATTGGTTTTGGTGTTGTGATGATGCAAGCAGAAAAACCAAAAACTTGGTGCAACTCCAAATGAAAGTAATAAACATTATCACGTCTCCTCCATTTTTCTTATCCTTGCACTCCTAGTATTCCCGATGGCCCTCTCATTCACTAACATAACAAAACACATCAATTTTCCCAATTACGTAACTTCATGCATCAAATGCGCATTTTTCATCAGCCTAATCCCCTTATCCTCCTTCTTCAACTCTGGCGCAGAACTCATAATCACAAACTGACAATGAATCACTATCGGCTCCATCAAATTATCAATAAGCCTAAAATTTGACTTCTTCTCAATCATTTTCTTACCCGTAGCCCTATACGTCACATGGTCAATCATAGAATTCTCCACATGATACATGCACTCAGACCCAAACCTAACCCGATTCATCAAATACCTTTTAATATTCTTAATTACCATAATCATCCTAACTACCGCTAACAACCTATTCCAACTCTTCATTGGCTGAGAAGGCGTAGGAATCATATCATTCCTCCTAACTGGATGATGATATGGACGAGCTGACGCAAACACAGCCGCCCTACAAGCCATTTTATATAATCGCATCGGTGATATCGGCCTAATACTAGCAATAGCTTGATTGTGTACAAAAACTAACTCATGAGAACTCCAACAAATCTTCATTATTGATGACCCTAATACCATCCCTCTCATAGGACTACTCCTAGCAGCCACAGGAAAATCAGCTCAATTCGGACTTCACCCATGGTTACCCTCAGCCATAGAAGGGCCAACCCCCGTTTCAGCACTACTTCACTCAAGCACTATAGTTGTTGCAGGAGTATTTTTATTAATCCGATTCCACCCACTCATCTCCAATAACAGTACTATCTTGACAGCCATACTATGCCTGGGGGCTATAACCACCCTATTTACAGCTATCTGTGCACTTACCCAAAATGACATCAAAAAGATCGTAGCATTCTCAACATCAAGTCAACTAGGATTAATAATAGTCACCCTAGGCATTAACCAACCTCACCTAGCCTTCCTTCACATCTGCACCCACGCATTCTTTAAAGCTATACTATTTATATGTGCAGGATCCATTATCCACAGCCTCAATGACGAACAAGACATTCGAAAAATAGGCAGACTAGCAAAACCCATACCATTTACCTCTTCCTGCTTAACAATCGGAAGCTTAGCCCTAACAGGAACACCATTCCTCACAGGATTCTACTCCAAAGACCTAATCATCGAAGCAGCTAACACCTGCTATACCAACGCCTGAGCCCTACTAATTACACTAGTTGCCACCTCAATAACGGCCATTTACAGCATACGAATTATTTACTTTGTTTTAATAACCAAACCCCGCTTCCCCTCCATGATCATCATTAATGAGAACAACCCATTACTAATCAACCCAATCAAACGACTAGCGCTAGGAAACATTCTAGCAGGATTTTTCATCTCATACAACATCCCACCCACAACTGTACAAGTCATAACCATACCCTGATACCTAAAAATCACAGCCCTAATGGCCACCATTGCAGGATTCGCAATCGCACTAGAACTTAACAACCTAACCAATAACCTCTCACCAACAAAACCTTCACCAGCAAGCTCATTCTCAACTTCCCTAGGCTACTTCCCAACAATTATACACCGACTACTACCCCTAAAAGCACTCAACACAAGTTTCAAAACAGCCCTAACCATACTAGACCTTATCTGACTAGAAAAAACAATCCCTAAAGTCACCTCCACCATTCACACACTCACCTCCTCCACACTCAGCACCCAGAAAGGAATAGTAAAACTATACTTCCTCTCATTCCTAGTCACACTAATTTGCATCCCAATAATTTTACTCATCTAATTCCCACGAGTAATCTCAATAATAATAAACACCCCTATAAACAAAGTTCAACCAGAAACAACCATCAACCATGCAGAACAACTATACAAAGCAGCTACACCCGCACCCCCTTCACCCATTAACCCTAACCCATCACCATCATAAACTACCCATACACCCATACTATTAAACTCCAACATCAACTCTATACCCTCATAGTATTTACTTACAAACAACATACCCAACTCTATAAAAATACTTATAAATAAAATCCCAATTGTCAATCAACTAGACACTAACGCCTCTGGGTAATCCTCCGCAGATATAGCAGTAGTATAGCCAAACACAACCAGCATAACCCCCAAATAAATTAAAAACACCATTAAACCTAAGAACGAACCCCCAAACCCTAACACCGCTAAACAACCACAACACCCACTAACAATTAAACACAACCCACCATAAATAGGAGAAGGCTTCAAAGAAGTGCCTAAACAACCTAATGCAATCACTGAACTTAAAAAATAAATTAATTCTGTCATAATTTCTACATAGACTTTAACTATGACCAATGACATGAAAAATCATCGTTGTTATTCAACTATAGAAACACCTAATGACAATC
>NW_004949183.1:1377330-1391212 GCF_000317375.1 Microtus ochrogaster
CTCAATAAATAAATAAATTTAAAAAAAGATACACTTCAAAATTGTTTTACCATCATTTTCATAGCTGTGGATGTAGGTCAGTTGGCATGAACAAGGCACTGAATTTGATTCTCAGCACCATATAAATTGGTTTTGGTGTTGTGATGATGCAAGCAGAAAGATTCAAAGTTCAAGGTCATCTCAGCTACCTTAGGAATTTGAGGTCAGCTCTGAGATTCTGTCTCATAAACAAACAAACAAACAAATAAATAAATAAATAAATAAATAAATTAGTCTAGCTGCTTCTTTTTAGGGAAAATACCAAATGGCAGATGACGCTGGTGCAGCAAGAGTGCCCAGGGACGTAGGGCTCCAGGATTAGGAAGCTACATTGGCTTCCATAGAGTATTTGGCAGTGGTTTTAGGCACCATGGTCATGGTTGAGGCCATGGCTGTGGTCAGCACTTGTGAAGGTAAAGCCAAAGATGAAGAGTGTTTCCCCATCAGTAAGCTGGGCCTTCTGGTCAAGGATATGAAGATCAAGACCATGGAAGAGATAAATCTACCTGTTCTCCCTGCCCCATTAAGTATTGACTTTTTCTTGGGTGCATCCCTAAAGGATGAGGGTCTAAAGGTCATCCCAAATGGGAGGCGGTGGTGGGGAGGAGGCAGAAATCTTTAATAAATAAATAAAAAAAAAGAAACAGAAGAGAAAAAAGAGTGGAGATCAGTAGAAGAAAAATAAAATAAAATAAAGGTCATCCCAGTGCAGAAAGACTCTGGCTAGCCAGTGGATCAGTTTCAAGGCTTGTGTCACTATTATGGACTACAATGGTGATGTTGGTCTTGGTGGTAAGATCTCCAAGGAGGTAGCCACTGCCATCTGAGGGGCCATTATCTTGGCCAAGCTTTCCATTGTCTTTGTGCAGAGAGGCTACTGGGGGAATAAGATTGGCAAGCCCCACACTCTTACATGCAAGGTTTGGTTGACAAGCTGCTTGGCTCTGTGTTGGTGCATCTCATCCCTTCACCCAGGGGCACTGGTATAGTCTCTGCTTTCTGTGCCCAAGAAGCTGTTGCTGATGGCCAGTATTGATGACTGCTACACATCAGCCAGGAACTGCACTGACACCCTGGGCAACTTTGCCAAAGGCACCTTTGATGCCATCTCCATAACCTACAGCTACCTGACCCTACCCTCTAGAAATAGACTATGTTCACCAAGTCTCCTTATCAGGAATTCACTGACCATCTTGTGACCTGCACAAGAGTCTCTATACAGAGGACCTATGCTCCAGCTATGACCACCACATAAGGGTTTTTGTTGTTGATGTTTGTTGTTGTTTTGTTGTTTAGAGACAGGGTTTCTCTGTGTGTAAAGGTTTTTATACAAGAAAAATGAAGTAAATCAAGTCTATTTTTTTAAAAGTCTAAACATGGCTGCCCCCAGCAGTGATTCTATGGAACTGCATACAAGTGGCAATTAGCCTATTGCTTTTTTTATCAGAAAAAAATTCCTCAGATGGTAGCATCAAGTGAGCAAAGAAAGGTTTGCTCAACTTGTCCATACACTAAAGTACCTTTGACAGAGAGGCTGGCTTGCATAGAGTTATGAGTTGAGTTCAGTTTTCCTTTTATTCCCCCTGAGACAGGGTTTCTTTGTGTGGCCTTGGCTGTGCTAAAACTCACTCAGTAGACCAGGCTAGCCTCGAACTCACAGAGATCTGCCTGCCTCTGTCTCCCTTGAGTGCTGGTATTAAAGACGTATACTATCCCCACAAACTGGGTTGTTTTCTTCACAAGAACTTCAGAATACACTACAATGGAAAAATCATATTATTGATGGAATGAGGCTTTATGTACAAGCTTAGAGACCAAAGCTTTGCACCAAGATCAAACATCTATGAAGAGAGATTTCTGAATCTAAAACTATCCATTAAATAAATGTAACTGAGAATAGAATTTAAATGTATTTATGGTATCGGATTTACTATTTTTAAATTATATGTGTGTGTCTTTGTAGGGGTATGTGCACATGATTGCAGGTGATTTCAAAGTCCAGACGAGGATATCAGATTTCCTGCAGCTGGAGTTACATGCCACATGTGGGTACTGGAACCAAACTGAGGTCCTCTTCAAGAACAGTACATGCTCTTAACCATTGAACCATTTCTCTCTAGCTGCAAGATAAATGTATATTTAATACTATTATTATTATTATGGTTTTTGAGACAGGGTTTTTCTGTATAATCCTGGCTGTCATGGAACACTATACATCAGGCTGGCTTCAAACTCACAGAGATCGCCTGCCTCTGCCTCCCAAGTGATGGGATTAAAGACATGCATCACCGCACCTGGCAAGTCTCACTTTTAAAAAAAATAATAATAATAAAGTTTATTTTGTACTCTTGGAAAAGAGAAGCGTACAAAATAAAGAAGCACTTGGGAGGCAGAGGCAGGTGAATCTCTGTGAATTTGAGGCCAACCTGACCTACAGTGTTTCATGACAGCCAGGATTACACAGAAAAACCCTGTCTCAGAAACCATAATGATAATAATAGTATTAAATATACATTTATTTGGCATCTGGAGAGAGATGGTTCAATGGTTAAGAGCATGTACTGATCTTGCTGGGACGGCAGTTAACAGAACCACCTGCATACAAATCACCTTTTTTTAAAGATTTTATTTTTATTTTATGTGTATGAATTTTGTTTACCTGCATGATTGATGGGTAGAGGCCAGAAGGGTATCAAATCCCCCAGAACTGTAGTTACAGGTGGTTGTGAGCTAAGTGGGTGATGGAGAATCGAACAAAAGTTGTAAGTGCTCCTAACCACCATACCATCGCTTCAACCCCCACATCACCTTTAATTCAATATTTGTTTACTATCTTCTGACATCCTTTCTACACCTTACCACACCACCCACTTCCCCCCCCCCCCAGAACATAACTACACAATGTAACTATTTCACAGCACGCCGAGCAGCGCGGACACAGGAAGTCAGGTCTCACGTGGTAGGGCCTGTTCGTCGCTCCCAGAAACATCACATCCTGTGGGAACCCGACCTGCCCCTTCCGGAGGTGAGGGCCTCTGTAAGAGGGCGGAGTCCTAGCACGCGGGTGGAGCCTCTGTGGGGCGGAGCCTGTGGGGGCGGGACGAAGTCCGGGCGGGCCGAGCTCGCCCGCACCTGCTGGCCCAGACGCCGCTTGTGCGGAGCTCTGTGGCTGCGGAAGCAGGTGAGAGACTTCTACCGGGAAGGGGATGAGGGGAGGTGGCTTATGGCTCCGACCGCAGTCCGTGATCACCCGCTCGGGCCAGGCCCAGCGTGAGGCCTTGCGGGCGCCGGAGTGACGTGAAGGCTCTCCTGAACCCAAGACTGACTGCGGGGTCGTGAGCCCTTCCAAACTTCTCCAACCACCTGACAACCCTAGGACTCCCAGGTGCGGAGGAGGCCTGGTCATCACTGCCAGATATCCTAACCCCCAACACTTGGCTGCTGTGGAAAAAGCTTTCCGACAGGATTGCTTCGTCAGCTTTGGAGTGTTTTTACCGTAACTCATCCATCCCCTCCATCAGCAGAGGTCTAGGATAGGGGCCAAATCCCTCTTGCAGTGACTCAGGTCCACCATTCCTACTGGAAGGATGGGGTATGGGTGGATGGCCGTTAACCTCTCCCTTAACTGGTTCACACCACTCTGATGCGTACATCTTTTCCTCTCCACTTGACTTGTTACCCTACTCTGGTTTTTTGCCTCCCTCTTCATCGGTAAGACACAGGGCTGAACCAGGGTCCCCAGGGTAAGTGATCCATACTCAGCAAAGGCCATATAGATGGAGGTCTGGGGCCAGAGACTGATCAGGATCCAGAGAACTTAAAGGCACCTGGCAAGCCATAATGTAAAACCTGCTGTGTCCACTGCCATCTAGTTGCCCCAGTTCTAGCAGGTAATACTAGGGTGATAACTATCTAGTTGAGACATGGAAAGAGGCAGACCCCTCCTTTCACACCAAGTTACTCCACCCTTAGAAATACTCAGGTTCCACTGTAAGTTTAAATTTCTAGTAGGTGGCTCACACTTTTATCCCAACATTTAGGTGTAATCAGAGACTGCTCTTTTCTTCTCCCAGCCACTCAGACCCAAATAATCACATAGAAACTATACTCTATATTCTCCCAGCCTGGCTATATTCTGCCCTGCCATAGGCCAAAGTAGTTTATTAATCAGTGGTAATAAGCCATATTCCTAGCATACATCATTTTGGGAGGCAGAGGCAGGTAGATCTTTGACTTCCAGCCCACTCTACATGGTGAATTAATTCCAAGCCAGCTGAGGCCCTTTCTCAACAACAAAAAGTCTCTGGTAGGACTGAATGTGGTAACCTACTCCTTTTAATTCCAGCACTTAGAGACAGAGACAAGCAGATCACTGTGTGTTTAAGGCCAGCCTAGTGTACATAGTGAGTTGCAGGCCAACCAGGACTACATATAGAGACCCTGGAAGGGGAATGTATGCCAGAGTCTCTGAGCAGAGGTTTTCGGATATAGAAGTAACTATGAGAGTTCAAATTCTGAATCTGGGGAGCTTTAACAAGAGGTTACCTTGTGAATATCTAACCCAGTACTACTGTAACTTCCTTGAGAAGTAGGGATGTGCTTCTCACAAGGACTCCCATCTCATTAGTATAGGAGGGCAGGTAGGACAGGACATGTAGCCACAACAATGGTTTACCCAACTCCATGTCAGTAGCAAACATCACCCCCTGCAGACACTGGTTCAGTAAGTCACATACTGTCCATGTCACTTTGTCACCACTTTGTAGCTGGCAAATGGCATTCAGATTCCCCTATTCTGTTTTAGAACCTGGATCTGGTACAAGGCAATGTTCCCATCAGCACCCTTTTTTTCTTCATTTTTGGAGACAGGGTTTCTCTGTGTATTCCTGAGACTCGGTTGTAGTCCAGACTGGCCTCAAATTTACAGAGATCTGCCTGCCTCTGCCTCCTGAGTGCTGGGATTAAAGGTGTGCGCCACCATCTCCCATTGGCACATTTTGTTCTCTGACTAGTCTCCTTGTCTTCCCCAGGAAGCTATTTTTTTTATTTGATTTGCTTTGTTTGGAAACGGAGTATCAAGTCCTCCCCCTGGAACTGGCTATGTAACTGAAGGGTGATCTTGAACTGATTGTCTTGCCTCCACTTCCCAAGTGCTAGGATGACAGCAGTGAGCCACAATACCTAGCCCCTCTAGGAAACAGTTTGTTTTTCTTTTTTTTTTTTTCGAGACAGGGTTTCTCTGTAGCTTTGGAGCCTGTCCTGGAACTAGCTCTTGTAGACCAGGCTGGTCTCGAACTCCCAGAGATCCGCCTGCCTCTGGCACCATAGGAAGCAGTTTAGTTCATTCCTACAGTGCTATTACGGCATCTTGATAGTGTGGAGTGGACTAGTGGTGACAGGGTTAGAGATTGCTCCCCTAAAACCCTCAGTACTAGAACATCTCTAAAAGGTCACCGTAGTAAGTAAGTCCAGAGAATTGGCAGACTGAGTGCGGTTTCCTATATGTAGGTGACCTCTCTTGAGGAATGAGAAGCTTGAGGCAGCTGTACTGGAGGAAATGGTTGCAAGGATCAGTACTATCCCCAAACTAGAAGTAAAAGGTTCTCTGAGAGCCCCATGCTCCTGAGCTTGCAGTTTCTCCTCTCATATGCTTTTTTTTTTTTTGCCCCTTCTCTTTTCAGAGGAAGCCGTGATATCAAAGAAGACCACACAGGACCAGGACCTTCCCATGGACCCTTCTCAGGATATTCCAATAGCACAAGCAAGGGTGTTCCTCTAAGACAAAAGGAGCCACGATCCTTTGAGAAGTGCCATGGTGGTCAGGAGAAGCAGAGGTAGCTCCCAACAGTTGCCTAGCCTGGGACAGGGTGGTTGTACAAGTCTCCTAGATATGCTCAGAGCTACCCTGCTGCTCATCAGCCTTCCATGGGGGGCCCAAGTGATGGCCAGTGCCAACCTCAGCACTGCTCTCAGCCACACTGTGCCACTGACTGGTGGTCACTATTTGAGCATTGGGGATGGCTCAGTGACAGAGTTTGAGTTCCCTGAAAAGAGTGAGGGTATCATTGTGATCTCTAGCCAATACTCAGGACAGGCCAATGGGACAGGAGTCAGCCCCACACTGAGGGTTATATCCCTGGACACAGAGGTACTAACCATCAAGAATGTGAGTGCCATAACCTGGGGCAGTGGGGGTGGCTTTGTGGTGAGCATCCACTCAGGTCTGGCTGGGCTGGCCCCACTCCACCTCCAGCTCATGGACTTCCATGAGGCCCCACCCTTGCTGATTGAAGAACGAAAAGATTTCTGCATCAGGGTGTCACCTGCTGAAGATATCCCTTCTACCCTCAACCCCAACTTGGGCCACTTCTCAGAGAACCCAATTCTGTACCTGCTCCTGCCTCTTATCTTTGTCAACAAGTGTTCATTTGGGTGCAAAGTGGAACTTGAAGTTTTGAAGGAGCTTCTGCAGAGCCCCCAACCCATGCTGTTGGGTCTCTTGGGCCAGTTTCTGGTCATGCCCTTCTATGCTTTCCTGATGGCCAAAGTCTTCATGCTACCCAAGGCCTTGGCTCTGGGCCTCATCATTACCTGCTCATCACCTGGCGGTGGGGGGAGCTATCTTTTCAGTCTCCTCCTTGGAGGAGATGTCACCCTGGCCATCTCCATGACTTTCATCTCAACAGTAGCTGCCACGGGTTTCCTGCCACTCTCATCAGCTCTCTACAGCCGTCTTCTCAGCATCCATGAAACACTCCACGTGCCCATCTCCAAGATACTGGGGACTCTGCTGTTCATCGCCATCCCCATAGCAGCAGGTGTGGTGATCAAGTCTAAGCTCCCCAAGTTCTCAGAGCTGCTGCTACAGGTCATCAAGCCCTTCAGCTTTGTACTTCTCCTAGGTGGCCTATTCCTGGCCTACCACATGGGGGTCTTCATCTTAGTGGGAGTCAGGTTACCCATTGTACTGGTGGGCTTCACAGTGCCTCTGGTTGGCCTCTTGGTGGGCTACAGCCTAGCCATGTGCCTGAAGCTGCCGGTGGCCCAGAGGCGAACAGTCAGCATTGAGGTAGGGGTGCAAAACAGCCTGCTAGCCTTAGCCATGCTGCAGCTGTCTCTGCGCCGCCTTCAAGCAGACTATGCTTCTCAGGCCCCCTTCATTGTGGCACTGAGTGGTACCTCCGAGATGCTGGCTTTGGTTATTGGCCAGTTCATCTACAGCAGCTTGTTTCCTGTTCCCTGAGGACCCTGGCTAAAGTTTTCTAACCCCAGTCCCCATACTCCATCCACTCTCCCCACAGTTCTTGTGTACCAAAGGCCTTTAGTTCTCATGCATTCAGACAAATCCAGGCTTATTTTTTGTTACTTTATTTTTTCAGCTTTCAGTGCCAAAGAGGCCAATGCTGAGTTAGAAATATATTTCAATAAAGGACAAAAGCAAGTTTGGGTCCATTACAGTCTTTGTCCCTTGAAGCCTATGAATGGGGATAGGAAGTGTGTCTGGGCTGGTATGGGCCAGAATGGTGAACAGGCTTGGTGATCCTGCAGAGCCTACTCTCTCCTGGCTCCCTGTTTTGCACATGGTAGACAAGTGTTGTACCTTTGAGCTGTATCCCCAGACCTACAAAAGCTTTTCTCTATCAGCTCTCCCCAACGGGGCAGACCTCTCTGTTCTATAATGAGTAAGGAGATAAAAGGCCTGGGTTCAATACTTCAGGGCCTCAGTCAGGATATTTTTGCAGCCAGACTAGAAAGGAAGAAGTAGAAAGCCTCGGGCTATGGCAGGTAGGACTGGATCATTTCTGTATCTGAGAGACATCACTAGTCTGCACTGACTTGGTCCACCAGCAGCGTAGGAATTAGCGCACCAGGCCTTGCCTGAAGCTGACACCCTGGTCCTTCTACTTACAGCTTCTAAGTAAAGCAAGCCTGACCCCGCAGGTTCCTCGCTTCGGTCCCAGGGGGCGGGATACCCCCACTTCCCCACACCAAAGCCACTGAAGGCTTGTAGGCCGAGGTGGGGGGCAGGGAGGCAGACTCTACCCCAGGCTCCGGCAGGCGCGAAGGCCCGGAGGCGGGACTGAAGAACGTGGGCTGGAGCCACGCGGCGGGCGCGCCCCTTTCTCGGCTTCCGGCGGGCGGTTCCGGCGCGCGCCCGGGGCGGCAGCGCGCGCGGCAGGGAACCATTGGGGTTTGCATTGGCCCTAGTGGACGTGGCTGTGGACACCATGCAGCTGACCGTGAAGGCGCTCCAGGGCCGGGAGTGCAGCCTACAGGTAAGGTCACCCCTGCAGGCTGCTGCACTCACATACTCTTGCCGCTGGGAGCCAATGGCGGGCGGGGGAGGTCGGGAGAGCTGACTCCAGGAGGGGGCACTAGGGCTTCGTCCACCCAGGGAATTCAGGCTAAACCCTTGCCTCTCCACCTCGGCCCGGTCAGGTGCCGGAGGACGAGCTAGTGTCTACACTGAAACACCTGGTCTCGGATAAGCTGAATGTCCCTGTGCGCCAGCAACGTCTGCTGTTCAAGGGCAAGGCCCTAGCAGGTAACTAGGGAAAGAAACCATCCAGGGACCCCCACAGGAAGTTGGAAACAGGGGGGACGGGATGTACAAGCCAGTGTAATGAATTAGGGCACTGGCTGCCATTGGACCTCAGAAAAGTAATTGAGCCACCACCACCCCACCACCCCATAGCCAGATGCTGCAGTGCTTCACTCTGGCTGGCTGTGGCAAGATTGCTCTCTGGCCACCCCCACAGCAGTGAGGAAGGAACCCCACCAATCTCTTCTTTGGCAGATGAGAAACGACTGTCAGATTACAACATCGGGCCCAATTCTAAGCTCAACCTAGTCGTTAAACCTTTGGAGAAGGTGCTACTAGAAGAAGGGTCTGCCCACAGACTGGTCGACTCCCCACCCCTACCCCTCTGGCAGCTGATCTCCAAAGTCCTGGCCCGTCACTTCAGTGTAGCAGATGCCAGCAGGGTCCTGGAACAACTACAGAGGGTGAGGAGAGTAATGCTGGACCTCCAATCTTAATGCTTCTAGCCCCAGCCCCTCCTGTTCTAGCATACTCCTTCAACCGGCACTCCCTGAACCCACCTGCTCTTCTCTCCTCAGGATTATGACAGGTCCCTGAGCCGCCTAACACTGGATGACATCGAACGTTTGGCCAGCCGCTTTCTACACCCTGAAGTAACTGAGGCTATGGAAAAAGGGTTCTCCAAATAGCATTCTGGGATTGGGGGGGAGAAATTCTAGGTCAGGCCACAGCTGCATGTTGCATTAAATGTGTTCTCATGTCGCAGTTTGGCTCATAGTGATAATAATAGCTGGTATGTACCCAGCTCTTGCTAGGTGCTAGGCACTACTCAAAGTACTTGGCCTGAATTCTCTTCTGCCTCCCACAGGACAGTTGAGGTTGCACTGTAGAGACACCTAGCAATGGCTTGGGACAGCCAGAGTCCAAGTCTAGCCAGTCTTAGAAGTGCCTCTGTAGGAGAAAGAGTGTGCTGTTTTGAGGGATGGGCCTTACCATTCCCATTTAGGCCACTCAGCATACACCCTCAACTCCCTCAGGAAGCCGCTAGTCCCTGTCACTTGCCCTCTAGTGTATCTGGCATAGCCCTTGGCAAATCTCCATAGGAAGCCAAGTGGTAGCCATCCAGGGCCCCTCTGCTGCAGCAGCCAGTGTGCTCTTGATGTATAACACAGGGGCTGGAGGATCAGAAAGATACCCCAGCTCCGATGTATGACTTGAGTCAAGTTTCCGTGCCACTTTGGTCCCCAACCATTGAATCTGTTCAATGATGGCCACTCATCTGACCTGAATAAGTTTCCTTCCCCCTTTGCCAGCTCAAGGTAGGAGTCTCTGCTCTCATCACCTGCACTTCCACCTTGTGTTCAGTAAGCAAACTGAAGCCAAGCATGGGCCACAGATGGAGTATCCTGGGCCTCCGTGACATAGCTCTTCTTGGGGCCACCCTATCTGCTTGGCTCCTCCTGGAAGTGGGTCTCATCCATGAGGGACAGCAGGTGACTCAGCAAGGCATTGTCACAACTAGGACTCTGCCTTGGTCTCCTCACCCAGCGCTCACTCACAACATGAGACGGATGCTTCCTCTGCCACCTGTGTACAGGGGCTTTACTTTGCACACCTTCATTGCTTAAGAAGAAACTCAGGGTGCTGAGGAGGAAATAGAGATATAAGCCGAAGACAGTGATTCTTCTTTTCAGTGTACCTATGCTTGGGTGCTAAAGGTCATGTAAGTATTAGCTCCTTTGAGGAGGACCCCCTGGGAGCAGTTGAGGCTGGAAGATAGCCACCTTCAGGACACGACTCCTGCCCCTCCACTCTTGCCAAGGAAGCCACTCTGAATGTTGTCGGGCTACATTTGCCTTTCTTGCCCAAGGGCCTCCTGGGACAAATCTTGAGTCCCCATAATGGAATGATAAACTAAAGTGAGGCCTGAGGGGATGAGCAGCTGATAGACCCTGGTCCTCCCTAAGACTTGGGATATCACATCAGGGACCTGCTTGTGAGCACATATATGGACTGGCAGCTCAGATAATAAGCTTACCAATGTCCTTGTTCACTTTGAGTCAGGGAACGTGTTTGGAAAATTAAATAACACTAAAGGTGTATGTGAGACTTTTCACCAAAATGAACTCTATTAATAAACTAGGCTGCTTTTGGTTTCCAATAATTGGTTTAACAACACAGGAAACATGTTGGCTTATAAAACTGAAAAAGCCCAGGAGTGCTGGCAGTGGATGAACAATTTCACCAGCTTTTTTCTTGCCTCCCACCACTACTTCCAAGGATCAAAGGGTGGCTGCCTGCAGCTTCATCAAAACCCTTCATTCTCTGCCAGTGAGGAGCACTTTCTCTCTGTAGCATAGCTTCTGTCTCAGATGCCCCAGCAAATAAATGCTGTCTCTTATTGGTCAGAACTGAATCCTGTGTAATTACTTGGGCTGGGCATATGGGAAAAGGAGCTGTTGATTATCTGTTAACAGCTACTCAGCCGGTCTTGGTCTACTTTCCTGGGCATATGTGAGCTGTACCAGCTGTCCCTCATTCTGGTGGATGCAGATGGCAACTGTCCACTACAGGAAATAACTAAACCAGAAAGAGCTTGACTCCCTTGGAGATAGTAAAGGAGGAAGGGATGAGGACTCAAGACAAGGAATGTTTTCTGAGACTTGCATCCAAAGACTCTTCAAGTTTCTAAAGGTAGAAACAAACCATGGACGTGTTCATGAGTCTCTTGAGCCAGTGTTCCTCAATTCAGAGCACCGGAAATCTTTAAAATGGTCACCTTAGCCAGAGATGAGACAGTGGTGTTTAGATGAGTACAATTGGCAGGTTTTGCTGTGTAGCTACCTATAGAGCAAGAAAATAGAGGGTTCATCGGGAATCAGGCTATGCCTGAAACAGAAAATTCACAAGTGTAGGAATGGGTCCAATTGACAACTGATTGCCTTGGGAGGCTGGGATGGCTATATGTGGGAAGTCAGGGACAGGAGATAAGATTGGACATAGAGATAAGTGAAGAGCCCTCAAAGGGGGCCCTATAATGAAAAGGCTGATCCAGAAAAGTAGGAAGACACCTTTCGATAGTCAACTATTGTATTTCTATGCAGAGCACTTCCCGTTTCATTCTCTTCTGACTGCCAAATGTAGGAAGTAGGTGAGCAATAACTTGAACCCAGGTCTAGCTTTATTCTTTGGGCTCATGTAAGCATACTGCTATAGCCAGGAATTTTCTTTACACGGAGAATCTTAGATACTGGAAGGATGACTGAGGTGGCTGACCTGAGAAAGGAGCTAAGGAAGAAAGGAGAGGTCTCAAATTCAAGGAGCCAGCTTCACTAACCAGAGGAGTTTAGAAGGGAGCCCGAGGTAAAGGTATTGATTGACAGGAGGTGGTCACAAGTGCAAGTCAAGGGCAGGCCTCCAGAAGAGAGAGACCATCGGTGCTGCCACTACAGGGACAAGATGGAGCCTCTCTCTGGAGTTCTTAATATGTAGGTTATTGCCACTATATGACAGGCCAAGGAGTCCTCAGGAACCTCTCATTCCACAAGATGTGTGTACAAAGGAATGGAGACAAATAGGTAATGTTTGTTAGGTCTCAAATCCAGAACAAATGGCTGAGATGCCTACTGAACATATCAAAGCAGACACAGCCACCAGGTTCTCCCATATCTCTCAGTCCCTACCTATTCCAGGATCCTCCTGGCTGGCATTCCCCATCCCCTATGCTCAACGTCTCCAGCCCAGGAGCCTGGGCTGCTCTTCTATAAATAATCCAACCATTTTGGTTGCCTGACCTTTTTGTCTGGCCCTTACCTTCCTGGCTTCTTGGTCCCTTCCCACTCCACACTATCCTCACATGGGTCAGGGTCATGTCCACTCTGGACTCCCCCTGATGTTCCTGCCTCTGGGTATGCTCTCCCACATGTCTGCAATACACTTTCTCCTCCACCGCACCTAGGAGCAGTCATGTTCATTTCCTTTCCTTTTCCTTTTATTTCTTTTTTCATTCAGTGTTAAGCCTTGGGGAGTTCTGTCAGGGCAAGGATGTCAGATAAGAGGAGGGAAGACAAGAGATGACAAATGCTGCTTGAATAAGCAATAGGAAGGGGGCCATAAGAGGAGGCTGGGAACTTGGTGAAAATAGAGTGACTGCAGGATGCAGACCTTCCCTTTGCCCTGAATTTGGTATGGCCCTCCATGTACCAGCAGACTCTAAATTCTTGGGGCCCTCATCAGGGATTGGAACATTAGCCATAGGCACTGTGCCCTGCTGAGCCGCACATGTACACCCAAGTGGCAATAATCCGCTCCCTGCTCCCTGCTCCCTGCTCCCTGCTCCCTGCTCCCTGCTCCCTGCTCAATACAAGTTCTTGAGAACCCTTCCTGACTCTCAAATTGGGGCCCTGGTCCTAGGTATGAGATATGATCTATCACACCAGAGATAGCAGCAGAAATGAAGGTCCCAGCTCAGGTGGTCTCCCAAAGACAGAAATGTTCAGAGAGCTGGGATGAGATATTTGGTGGGCCAGCAGGAGTGGCAGACTCAGGAGCTCAGCTTTTATGGTGAGCCTCATTGAGTTGGATATTCACAGGGGATAGATTAATTAATGAGACAGTTTTTGGTGTGAACTTCTGATTTCTTTCATGTCTATATGAACATGGCAAAGTAACACAAGAAGAGCCGCCAAACAACCACATTTTATTTTTATTTATGTTTTTTTGTTTCTTTTTTGTTTGTTTGTTTGTTTCTGTTTTTTAATTTATTTATTTATTTATTAAAGATTTCTGGAGCTCCTTCTGCAGGGCTGTCTTTCTTATGCACAACCGAGCCCCCCAGCCCCCCCCCCAACCCTGCCCTGCTGTGTGCTAGGACCAGTGCTCAAGAACAGTTTTAAGTTCCTACACTAAGGCTACCCACCCAGAGCGGTGAGTGCCTGCCTACTGGGCAGGCCTCAAGGTCCCCTGTAAGGGAGCCCTGGCACCTTCAGCTTGTGCTCCAGGGTCTCCTGTGCTCTCCTGGACCCCGCCCTTCCTGCCCCGTTCTTCCTTTTGTCCCTGGATCATTGGGCTACCAGGCAGCCCTGTTTAGGTGCTGAGGAGTTCCATCTGGACGGAACCTTCATCTGGCCATGGATGGAGATAGAGACAGAGACCCACACTGGAGCACCGGACTGAGCTCCCAATGTCCCAATGAGAAGCAGAAGGAGGGAGAACATGAGCAAAGAAGTCAGGACCACAAGGGGTGCACCCACCCATGGAGACAGTGGGGCTGATCTATTGGGAGCTCACCAAGGCCAGCTG
>NW_004949183.1:1393052-1406262 GCF_000317375.1 Microtus ochrogaster
GATTGATATTGAGGTCTTTAATCCATTTGGACTTGAGTTTTGTGCATGGTGATAGATATGGATCTATTTTCATTCTTCTACAGGTAAACAACCACATTCTAGAACAGTCTGAGCATCCTTTATCCAACTGAACCTTTCAGAAAAGAGCCATGAAAGTTTGGGACATTCCCTCATGCCTCCTTCCTGTTACAATAACTTTATTCTAGCAACTCAATATACTCTAGGCCCACCTTATAAACTTTCTTGCCCTTGACTAAGGATCAGCCTTTTACTAGAGAATGGTATTTATTTGTTTCTCTGCTTATTGAATGGTATTTAGAAACTAAGATCTGTGTGAAAGATGTAGTCACTATTTCTAGACTCCTATAATAGACAAGCCTTAGAAATATATATACCCATATATATTAAGAAATCACAAGTTCGAGTCGGGCGGTGGTGGCCCATGCCTTTAATCCCAGCACTTGGGAGGCAGAAGCAGGCAGATCTTTGTGAGTTCGAGGCCAGCCTGGTCTACAAAAGCTAGTTCTGGGACAAGCTCCAAAGCTACAGAGAAAAAAAGAAGAAGAAGAAATCACAAGTTCACGCTGAAACCTTCAGCCATAGTTTTGTGTCACAGTTCTTTCACACCTTCCTCATTCCACAGTGAAAATTCTAGCTTCTGACAGCATCGATATATTTACTCATTTGTTCTACCAGATAAAGTCTATCTTAACATATACCCAAAATAGCTTCACACTCACCTCATCCAGACCATTATCCACATTAAATATGCTAAGAAGGAAGCCAGTTATCTTTGTGCACAAGAGAGTATGGTAGTAGAATTATATATAAAGGGCACTGAATTAGCTGGATGTGGTGGTGCATACCTGTAGTCCCAGCTACTCAAGTAACTCTAAGGTCATTTCAGTTCAGGACACAGAGACCAATTGACCAACAATTGATTCTTTACAAAAAAAAATTTAAAACATGGAAAAGGGGGCCAGGTGATGGTGATGCACACCTTTAATTCCAGCACTCAGGAGGCAGAGCAGGTGGATCTCTGAGAGCGAGGCCAGCCTGGTCTATAGAGCGAGTTCCAGGACAGGCTCCAAAGGTACACAAAGAAATCCTGTCTTGTAAAAAATGTAAAAGAGACAGTAAGGTGACTCAGCAGGTAAAAGCCTTTGCTGCACAAGCCTGGAGAGCAGCTATCTCAATTCCCTATAGAAAAGCATTTTAAGTAGTTTCTGGTTTAGCCTTCCTGAAAATTTTACCACAGTAATTATGTGTACCTACATGTGTGTTAAATTCCTGCTATGCTTTTTTCTTTTCTTTTCTTTTTTGTCTTTTACTTCCTTGTTTCATGAGACAGGAAGACTACCAAGTACTCTCTATATAGCCCAATCTAGCTTCAAACTCATGGCAATCCTCCTGCTTCAGCCTCTCAAGTACTTGAATCACAGACGTGCTATCATGTCCAGTTTTGGTTTGTCTGCTTATTTTTGTATTTTTGGTGGTAATACAGATTGATCCCAGAGCCTTGTACACTCTAGGAAAGAATTTAACCAATAAAACATATCCTCAGCTTTTCTCCCATTTAAAAATTAATGTTAAAAGCCAGGCATGATGGTGCATGCCTTTACTCACAGCACTCAGGAGGCAGAGATAGGTGGTTCTCTGTGAGTTTGAGGCCAGTTTGGTCACATAGTTCCAGGATGGCTAAGAATATATTGAGAAACTCCATCTCAAAAACAAACAAAAACAAAAAATAAAAATTAAATAATCTTTTAGGTTACCCTACAAAGTAATTGATTTCATCATAGCATCTTCATTTTTAAAATTTCTTTTTAATTTTTCCCCTTTCATTTAAAATACATTCTTGCCAGGCAGTCATGGCACACACCTTTAATCCCAGCACTTGGGAGACAGAGGCAGGCAGATGTCTGTGAGTGCAAGGCCAGCCTGGTCTACAGAGCGAGTTCCAGGACAGGCTCTAAAGCTAAACAAAGAAACTCTGTCACAAAAATAAAGAAAGAAGAAGAAAATAGATTATTTTCTCACACAATTTATCCTGATTACACTTTCCCCTCTCCTTCTACCCCCTTTCTATCTCTCATTAGAAAAGAACAGACTTCTAAAAGATAACAACAAAACATAACAAAATAAAATATAACAAGATAAAAGCCATCACATAAAAGTTGGACAAGGCAAACTAACAGAAGGAAAAGAGCCCCAAGAGAAGGCATAAAAATCAGAAACCCACTTATTCACACACTCATAAGTTCCGTAAAATACTAAAATATAAAATACTCTATTTTGTATTTTAATATTTAAATACTATAAAATACTATATTATGAAAGCTATAATACACATACACAGAGGACCTGGTTCAGACCCTGTGCTTATTGCTTCAGTCTTTGAGTTCATATGAGCTTTGATCTGTTGTTTTAGAGGTTCTTGTTTTCTTGGTGTCCTCCATCCCCTCTGGTTCTTACACTCTTTCCACCTCCCCATTTCCATGGTGCTCCCTGAGAAATTCAATTTAGAGCTGTGTGCTCTGAGCTCTCTCTCTCCTTCTCTTCATCCATCTCCCTCTCATTCTTCTCCTCTCTGTGGTAATATCTGGCTGTATGTAGGTCTCTGTTCCTATCTGCTACCGGAGAAGCTTCTTTGAGAGTAACTGAATAAAACACTGATCTATGAGCATAGCAGAATATCATTAGGAGTAATTTTATCTCTATTTTTATACCAGTAAGTTGTATCTAGTTTTACCCTAGGTTTCTGGGATATCTAGTCTCTGTTTCTTGCTCACCCGAGTAGTGTTGGGTATGGGTTCTATTGTTGATATTCTGAGTTATGAGGGATGATCAAAGAAAGATGTCCCTCCAAGATATAATCAGGCTCTGAGGCAGAAGGAAGAAATAGTCTCTGACAGACTGAACCCCAAAGAGCCATGCAGAAGCATATTTATTGTTACACAAAAGTTTTTTGGGCAAAACAAGTTCCTCATACCAAAGCCCCTGATCTAATCTATATGTTTTGTGAAGGAAAACATCACACCCCTGCAACTTTAGTCTTTATTGTGCACTGTTTGAAATACTCAATAATGCATGACATTCCAGGTTTGACAGAACCATACGGTTACTAAAGTCATGCAAAAGCTGTAAAGGCCCTTCATAAAAACAACTGTATAGAAAACAAAAAAAATCACTGTTTTCTATAACAATTTTTTCAAGGTACTTCAAGAAAGCACCTATTTCATTCTAATGTTTACCCTGGATACAATAGCTAGTAGTGACTCTACTAGATTAACTACTATATTCCAGTTCATGGAGTAAGCCTTAAGTCAAATCAGACTTTGGTTGATTACCTCACAAGCTTTGAGCCACCATTGCCCTAGCATATTTTTCAGGAAAGCATTGTAGATCAAAGAGTTTGTGACTGGGTTGTTGTTTTGTTTCTCCCTCTCTCTCTCTCTCTCTTTAGTTTTTCAAGACAGGGTTTCTCTGTGGCTTTGGAGCCTTACCTGGAACTAGCTCTTGTAGACAAAGTTAACCTCGAACTCACAGAGATCCATCTGCCTCTGCCTCCTGAGTGCTGGGATTAAAGGCGTGCGCCACCATGCCATTAAAGGCCTGTTTCTCTTTTTGAGAGCCTGTAGAGTACCTTCCTGTACCAAATACACTAGAACATAGGGGTGAAGGTTCTATGTAGGCACCAGCTTGTCCTATCCATGTTCGATAAGTTCTGTGGTCTTGTCTTGAGCAATGGGACTTTACAATTACTTTGAGGAAAGCAATCTATTATCTTGGCAACAACCTGGGTTGTTTGGGGGTTTCCATGGAACCCCTTGACCAACAACACAATTGGATGTAACCCAGTTGTGGTATTAGAAGTGTCATTTGGTGACAAGAGATGGCCAGTTGGGACTGCATCTCCCTCATTATTTGGAGACTCATTATTTGGAGACCCTCATTATTAGGATCACCTTCATATATTTTAGCATTTATCATTTAAGTGTTTCTCAACCATTTGAGTTTCCTCTATTGAGAATTCTCTGTTTAGACCTATACCCCATTTTTAAATTATATTATTTGATTTTTGTTATCAAGTTTCTTTAATTCTTTATGTATTTTGGATATTAGTTCTCTATTGAATGTGGAGTTGGCAAAAGTCTTTTTCCATTATGTAGGCTGCTGCTTTGTCCGAATGATGATATCTTTTGCCTTACAGAAGCTTTTCAGTTTCTGTTATCATTCTTCTACATGCAGACATTCAGTTTGACCAGCACCATTTGTTGAAAATGCTGTCTTGTTTTCCAGTGTGTATTTCTGGCTTCTTTATCAAAAAAGAGGTGTCCATAGGTATGTGGATTTATATGGGTCTTCAATTCAATTCCACTAACCAATGTGTCTGTTTTCATGCCAATACCATGCTGCTTTTAATACTGTAGCTTTGTAGTACAACTTGAAATTAGGAATGGTGTGACCTCCAGAAGTTTTTTTTGTTTGTTTGTTTATTGTTCAGAATTGTTTTATCTGTCTTGCTTTTTGTTTTCTTTTGGTTTTTGTTTTGGGGGGTTGTTGTTGTTGTAGTAGTTGTATAAGTTAAATTTGGACATACAGCTTACCCAATCAGTTACATCTTATCAATATTAGTAGAGGCAAGAAGATTAGAAGGAATATTTTAGTCTAGTTTTTAGCTGTGGTCCTGAGACCTAGAATATAATCCTAATCTGTAGAAGACAAAAGCAAGTTTTAACAGTTTTAACATCCTTGTGAATTCCTGGGAATTTTCCTAGTGCCTGATTTCTCACTAACCCCATAGTGGCTCTTTTTTTCAATGTATCTCTTTTGCTCTCCCTCTGTGTCCTTCACCCAACTCAATCTTTCTGATCATTCATGTTCTCCTCCCTGCTCTCCTTCTCACCTCACTACTCCCCTATTATACCCCCCACCTCCCCACACCCTACCTCCCACCCCCGCTGCCACTACCAAAGAGATCTTGTCTACTTCCCCTTCCAGGAGGGAATCCATGTATGTCTCTCTTTTTTTTTTTTTTTTTCCGAGACAGGGTTTCTCTCATGTATGTCTCTCTTAAGGTTCTCGTTTCCTGTCGTCTCTGGGGTTGTGGCCTGCAGGCTGGTTATCCTTTATTTTATTTTATCCACTTATGAGTGTGTGTATACCATGTTTGTTTATCTGTCTGTGTCTGAGTTACCTCACTCAGGATGAGAGCCGCTATCCTAAATGCTGGAATTTCAGGCAGGCAACATCCCACTAGGCCAATTTTTTTGGTTTATAGCATTTTATTGCTATTTTTGATTGCTTTGTTTTGGTTTGGGTAAATATCACCTTAGATCCTTTTTTCTTCTTTCCCTTCTTTTCTTTTCTTTCTTTCTTTCTTTCTTTCTTCCTTCCTTCCTTCCTTTCTTTTTTTCTTTCTTTCTTTTTTTTTGGTTTTTCGAGATAGGGTTTCTCTGTGTAATCCTGGCTGTCCCGGAATTTGCTCTGTAGACTAGGCTGGCCTCAAATTCACAGAGATCCACCCCTTACTGCCTCTCAGTGCTAGGACTAAAGGCGTGCGCTACCGCTGTGCAACTCCTTAGATCGCTTTTAAGAAACTGAAAGGAAAGCTAGGCGTGGTACGGCACTTTGGAGGCAGACGCAGACCAGATCAACATCCTAGAGATCAGCGCAGAGGTCTCCAGGTAGGACTGACCCAATTTAGCAACTTTATCGCCCGGCCATTCGCGCAGTTGCAAGTGGGGGTTGGCAGCCTGAACGAGGGCGGAGCTTCCGGAGGATAAGGCGGGCTCTGGGTTGCAGCGGTGGCGGAGGATGGGTTGGAAAGTGGAGCAGCAGTAGACATGCAGGGAGCACAAAGAGGGTTAGGCCACACTGCACATGGCGCGGATTCACTGACTAGCTGCTGCTGTCCTGGCGATGCAGGCACAGTGGCAGTTATTCCCAGTGGAGCTCACCCTGTTGCACGAGCACCGGAAGTCTCCGGTTCGAGCAAAAGCACCATGCCTTTAACCCAAAGGCCGGGGATCCGACATCACAGATTGTATCCTACCGACAGAGACAACTGGGCCACCTTCTGGATGCTTGAGGCTGGGAAAGGGGTAGTCGGGGGCTGGGGTGTGATTGGGGTATGTTAACCATGGGCGGTCTGGGCATGAGAAGAGAACAAAGGGTGGAGGGAAATGAGCAGGAATTGCTCAAGTAATGTGAAAGATGTAGTCTGGGGAGCTTAAACAGGATGAGATGTTTTTAGAGGTGCAAGGAGGCAAAATTGATTCAAGATTGTGCCTTTCCTGACTCTCCATCAGTGCTCTTACAGTGCCTTTCCCGACCTCTTTGGAGGCAGAAATCGCCTGTGGGTCCCTAGCTCCTGATGCCGAACCGCACCAAGGACTGTTGGGGAAGGAGCTTAAAGTGAGCGGCTGCGTGCTGGAAGTGTAAGTGCTGAAATAGTCTGGCACTCTGGGTAGGTGACTGGGCTGTTCTCCACCCAAGACTGCACTTCCTTAGAGATGGCACACTAGGGTGACTTCTAAGGAGAGGCTTGGTGCACTGGACCAGTCTTTATCTGCAGGATATGAGGGGAGATCAAGAAAGGGAAGGAAGCAGAGGCAGATTTCTATGAATTCCAGACCAGTCAGAGCTACATTGTGATATTCTCTCTTTCAAAAAAAAGGAAAGATAGGAATTATGATTTTGAACTTAATAACAATATTATTTTTCCTCTCTCTTAGACACTGGATCTCGGAAGACTCTCGCCTCCTCCGAATTTCCATCATGAACTTTCTTGACCAGCTTTCCCTAGTGGTGAACACCATACAGCGCTTTGGGCCCCCAGTTTCTCGTTAAGCCTGGGTAGGAGAAGGCGCTCAGGTTTGACCTTATGTCCGGTCCCTCCTAAGCAGTACAAGCAAGAGATTCCAAAAACAGTAGCTGCTACTTAAATGTGAGGCCTAATATTTTTTGCCTGACTTGGTCTTCAGGTACTTAGGGGCCACTTGTTTAGTCTGGTGCTTAAATGTTTGTTGCTGAAGAAAATAAAGCTGTGCTTCTAATCTGTATTTGAGTTTATTTTCAGCCTCTAGGTTTTCTTTGACTTTTTCCTTATGTCAGAGGAGAGACTCTGGAATTCAGGTATTTGTTAGTACAAGATAGGAGTATTCACCTAAAGTATGTGGTCCTTAATTCAATCCCAACACCGAAAGTAGATGAAGACAATTTCAGAAATAAAGGAAAATTAAAACTACATGTACCCTCTCATGCAAGGCTCACTAGTGCCTCCACTTTGGGAAACTGGTATAAGAATTTTATCAGTATAATAAATGTTGCAATATCATGAGGCCCCTCTTCTGAGGAGATATTGGCAGTTAATGGCTGCTGGGGAAAGGGAGTTGTTTTTCTTCAGTAGTGTAACCACTGTTAAATTGCTCATACTCCTGTAAATAACCCAACACCCATGACTATGCAAGCAACCCTAATGAAACTTAGTAGGGCACTAAAGACAGACATAAAAACAGAGATGTAGTTGTTAGGGAGAAAGAGTTCGAGGAGGATGAGAGGATAATAGGGGATAATATAATGTACTTAAAATACTTTATAAACATGTATGAAATTGGCAAAAATTACTTTTTTAAAACAGACTATCATTATGTAGCAGTGGCAGTCCTGGGACTTGCTCTGTAGACCAGGGTGGCCTCAGATGCACAGAGCTCCTTCTGCCTTTGCTGGGATTAAAGGTGTGTACCTTCACCACCTGGCTTTAAGATTTATTTTTATTGAGACTGTAAAGATGGCTCAATATTAAGAACACTGGCTTTTCTTCCAGAGATCCTCCGTTTGATCTGCAGCATGCACATGGACTCAAACTGTTTTTATGTCCAGTCCCAAAGCATCCAATGATCCCTTCTGGCCTCTGTGGTCACTTTATTCATGTGGTACACAGACATACAAGCAGGCAAAACACCTATACACATAAAATGAAAAGTTTTTTAAATCACTCACATGAAAACATTATGACCTGAATTTAAGTCCTGAATCCCACAAAGTAACAGGAAAAGAACCAACTCCTAAAAGTTGTCCTCTGACCTTGGGGAGAGCTTGCACATGTACATATACACACACACTAAATAAATATAATTTTAAGTGAATAGCAATAATAGAACGCAAATTTTTTCCAAGTTTAGCACTGTAGTTCTTCCTAAGTATTTTTTCACCTAAAGTGAATTTTCCCTTTCTAGTCAATTTGTTTTTATTTTTTGAGACAGGGTCTCATAGCTTAGGCTGGCCTCAAACTCCATAGCTGCTTTTTGTTTTGTTTTGTTTTTCGAGACAGGGTTTCTCTGTAGCTTTGGAGCCTGTCCTGGAACTACCTCTTGTAGATCAAACTCACAGAGATCTGCCTGCCTCTGCCTCCTGAGTGCTGGGATTAAAGGTGTGAAACACACTACCCAGCACATAAAAACAATTTTAAGCATTGTAGAAAAGGCACATATATGATGCAATTTAATATAATTGTTGAATACTTAAAAATTCATTTCATTCATTCATGGGCAGTGATAGTACACGCCTTTAATCGTAGCACTTGGGAGGCAAAGGCAGGAGAATCTCTTGAGTTTGAGGCCAGCCTGGTTTACAGAGCAAGTTTCAGGACAGCCAGAACTACACAGAAAAACCTGTCTTGAAAAACAAACAAAAAAAAAAGTTTGAACAAATCATTATTCTTGGTTAATTTTTGAGCTATCAGTAAGATTTCTTTGAATGTTCTTGACATACCCTAGTGAATTGCACTACTGAAAATGAGTCTCTACTCACCAGATACTGGTTTCCCAAATCCTTAGCACTGCTGATATTCCCCCTCCTAAACCAAATACCAATATACTCCCCCCCCAAAAAAAAAACTTTGTTTATGTAAGAACAAATAACCCAGAAACAGAGCTTAGGTTTTGTAGCCTCTCCACCTATCAAGGAAAAGTGCCTGACAACTGGCATTTGGGGATACACATTAACCCCCTATAAAACATATGTCTTGCAACTTGGCTACTGTTCAGCCTAGTGGTTCATCTGTAGATGCCATGAGATTTTCACTATAGGTTATCATGTTTCTTAGAATAAAGGCAGTTGTGCCTCTTCCTTTCTACTCTGAATGACTATTTATTTCCCTCTATCTGAGTTGAGTTTTTCTGCTTCTTTGTATCCCTTGGAAAGCAACTGAGTCTTTGTATGTTACTTTGAGGGTGTGCTGCATGGAGCAGAATCTTTCTGTGTATAGAAGTAGGTTTTCATCACTACTAAGGCATGACTCTTCTGACTCTGACCCTGCCTCACAAAAGAGGAGGGAGCCACTAGTCCCTGTCTTGTTTTCAGTGCTAGGCAGTTAAGACAGAGGCAGATCATTTTCCCAGGTCTCAGTCTCTTTCCTCACACATCTGTGCTCCTGTGTCCTATGTAATATTCAACTAGAACCCACTGGGTGCATCTAGGGTTCTGTCCCTCTGCTTGCCTTTTCTTCACTATTCTGCCCTGAATTCAAAAGCCATTCCAAGTTCCTATTCGGAGTCTCATCTGTTAAACTTGGTGTCAGTTATTGATCTGATGGGCTCTGGTATTAGTGTTCTCTCTTATTTCTTTTTCTTAATCTTTATTTTAGAGACAGGAGCTGGAGAGATGAATGTAAGTCCCTATTGCTAAAGACACCATGTTTAAGATACAAGATTTAATTAAAAAAAATAATTGTGTGTGTGCATGCATGTGAGTGCACGTGCCCCTGGAGACCAGAAGAAGGCATCAGATCCTCTGGAGCTACAGCTGAGTTCACTGCTGTGGATGCCAGGAACTAAACTCAAGTCCTCTGGAAAAACAGCAGTGTGTACCCTTAGTGGCTGGGCCATCTCTTCAGTCTCCCAAACAAGGCACTTACAATATTTTTAATTGATTCTTTGAGAATTTCATACAATGTATTGTAATCATTTACCCCCACCTCTCCCTTAACTCCTCCCAGATTCACCACTGCTTCTTTAACCCCCTCCCCAACTGTGTCCTCTTTTTAAATATAACCATCAAGTCCAATTTGTGCTGCCCATGTATTTCTGGGTGTGGGACCATTCACTGGAGCATGGTTGATCTATAAAAAACCACACCCTTAAAGAAAACTGATTTTTCCCTCCCCTAGAAGCCATATACTATTAATAGCTCCCCAGTTATAGGTGGGAGCTCATGAACTGCTTCCCCTTAATATTAAACTGTTGGCTACCTTGATCTTGTACAGGCCTTATGAGGCAACTACAGCTGCAAAACAAGACTTTAACCCTTTAGCGGAAAAAAAAATCCCATAAGCCAGGTGTGGTTTTCATATTGTTTTTTGATAGTTCATATGGCCCATGCTGGCCTAGAGTTTAGTGTATAGCTGAGGCTGTGCTTGAATTCCTGCTGCCACCTCCAAACTATTAGAAGCAAGCTACCCTGATTTATTTATTTTGGTTTTCAAAGACAGGGTTTCTCTGTGTAACAGTCCTAGCTGTCCTGGAACTCACTCCGTAGACCAGGCCTGCCTCTGCTTCCCAAGTGCTGAGATTAAAGGCGTGAACCACCACCTTCCAGCTTTTGATTTTTCTCATGTGTATGTATATGCACGATCCAGTATCTATGGAACACCTGTTGCATGTGTGGAGGCCTGGGGTTGATGTTGAGTTTTTTCTATCACTCTCCACCTTATTCTATAAGGCAAGGTTTTTCAGTTGAACCCAGAGCTTGTCTATATGACTAGCAAGGCTATCC
Organism: Microtus ochrogaster; assembly: GCF_000317375.1. NCBI lineage: Eukaryota > Metazoa > Chordata > Mammalia > Rodentia > Cricetidae > Microtus > Microtus ochrogaster. Next base: position 1,403,832 of record NW_004949183.1, read on the forward strand.
AGCTTGTCCCAGGATACCTACCCTCATTTCTGCTTTCTGAGTGCTGTAATTACTGTCTTAACTCCAGTCCTCAAGTTTGTGTGACACTGAACCATTTCCTCAGTCCCAAGCTATCCTTTTTCTAGTGTACAAAATCTTCACCACATATGCATCATCTAACAAGTGATGGGGTAATTTACATACAGGTAGATCCATCGCAATTATAATCTAATGAGTTGCCATATCTTCAGAATTTTGGGTACAAGTGAAGCCACTGAAAGTTTTTCTTTTAAATTAGTTTGATTTTATGTTTTATGTGTGCATGTTTTGCCTGCATGTATATCATGTGCATGCCTGGTGCTTGAGGAGGCCAAAAGAGGGCATCAGATTTCCTGGAACTGGAGTTACAAATGGTTGTGAGCCACTATGTGGGTGCTGGGACTTGAAGCTGGATCCCGTGGAAAAGCAACCCATGCTCTTAACTACCCCGCCATCTCTCTAGCCCCCACTGAAGAATTTTTGTAACATGAGGGGACATGTCTCTTATTTGCAGCATCTCTCTGTCTTCAACTCCAATTAATACTGTGCTAAAAGGGCAGGGTAGAAGCAGGGAAATGGGCAAATCTGAGTAGAAAACAGTGAATGCAAGGAAAAGGAAGCAGATTTATTCAGTCTTGAAGTAGGAGCCACCAGGATTGCCTAATGGACTACCCATTGCTATGATCTTCCTCAAATCATCAGAAATACTATAAGGAGTTATATTTCCTCCCACAGTCTGGCTCATCCATAGCCCAGCAGGTCTACCCACTTGCCCCAAAGACAAAGATGAGTACTGACCCCATTTCCCAACATTTAATTAGGAAAAATTACAACAACAAAGGAAAACTCATGCAACAAAAGAAGAGTGGACTAGGGGTCTGGAACCATCAGATAGATTCCTCAGAGGAGGCAGGAGACACAAAATAGTAAGGCACTGCCACCTTGGCCCCTCAGGGGTGGGCACATGATGGGGCAGTTGAGGTTGAAGGGGTTCAGGGCAAGTGCCTACAACACTGAGGAAATTTGGCAGTAGGGACACAAGGAATGTCCCAGAGGCCCAGGCCCACATCAGGCCCAAGCACAACCTGGTTATAGTTTTCTCAGAGACAACAGGCCCCATGAAAATGTGGTCTGACTCCTGAAACATCTGTAGAGGGACAATGGCTGGCCAGGCCCAGCCAATTTGAGGGCAGCTTCAAGATGTATCATCCAATCCCAAATGCTGCTGGTACTGAAGCTCTGTTAGGACAAGTGGGGCCTGATACGGCAAAGGTGAGATGCCATAGGCTGAGCCAAGGCTAGCAATGTCACAAAGGAACCAGGACAGGAAGCAAGGCCCAGATCAACCAAGGAGGCAGTCTGTGAGGCTGGCAATATCCCATGGACATGTATATTTACATATGGAAATTAAGGTGGGGTTAGGTTAATAAATAGGTGGGTAGGATGTACAGAGCTAGGAGGGCAAGGGCTCTCTTGACATAGGAACACAAGGCAAGAGGGTGGGGGTATTGCTGCTGCTGGTAGTGGGGAGCTTGGTCCTATCACCCCCTCCCCCTGCAGGGCCCAAAGCAAGGCACTAATGAAGGGGGCCCAGGTGTGATGGGGGCAACTTGGCCTGGTAACCTCCCCAACAACACCAGATCCGGATCTTATCCCTAGAGACTCATGCTAGAGGCAGCCACTCCACTGGCTCAGAGAATGGCTCAGAAGTGAGAAGCCCCCTCCTCACCATCTCCCCACTCAGCTGCTGCTGGACACCAGGCTGATGATCTGCTCCAGCTTCTGTCGAAGCTTGTGCTTCCGACAAGAGGCATCTCGGTCCAGCGAGGTAAGGATCTAGGAGATGAGGATCCACTGGAGCAAACTCCAAGGCAGGGCACCACTTCTGCACAAAGTCCTTGCTTCCTAGATGGGTGCTTCCCTCCCACAGGCTTCAGTTCCTGTGCCAAGCTCAAGCTCTAAACCTCTAATTTCTCAGGAAAACTTTTCCTTGACTCCTAATACCACCCCCAATTCCAGAGATTTCTCTCCTATCATGGCTCACGTGTAACCTCTTTGGAGAGTGAGCCATACCTGCTGTTATGAATTCCTTTTTCTGCCTAACCCAAACTCCAACATTTCCTTGGCAAATCTGGTCATTCCATCCTCCCTGATCCATGCAGGGGCCTGGCTCAGGATACAGAGCTGACTCTATCAGCCACCTCTGGGTTCCTCCCAGTCCTCTGCTAGTTCCCTCTTTCCTCTTTGACCTGTGAGGGGCTCAGAGTGCTGTGCTTGGCCAGATCTCCCTCTATAGCCCTTGATCTGCCTTGGTGAGCTTTTTTTTCTTTTTGGTTTTTCGAGACAGGGTTTCTCTGTGGTTTTGGAGCCTGTCCTGGAACTAGCTCTGTAGACCAGGCTGGTCTCGAACTCA
>NW_004949183.1:1407149-1422339 GCF_000317375.1 Microtus ochrogaster
AAAAAAAAAAAAAAAAAAAATTCATTATTAGGGCTGGAGATATGGCTCAGTTGTTGTTGCTCTTCCAGAAAAACCTGATGGCTGGGATGTGTCTCGAAAAAAAAAAAAAAAAAAAAAAGAATTCATTGATTGGCTAGACTGACTGACCAAGGAGCTATGAGGATTTGTCTATCTCCACTCCCCAGTGCTGGGATTATAGACATATGCCACCACACCCAATATTTTTACACGGGTGCTCTAAATCTAAATTCAGGTCCTCATGCTTTCATACCAGGTACTCAATCAACTGAGCCATTTTCCCCATCCCCCTGCCTCAAGGCTTTAAATTCCATTGATGGTTTCCAAAAGTGTACTTCCTTCCAAGACTTCCCCTGAATCTATCGACTCCTATGCCTTCCATACTTGTCATTTTAAGTCTAATTAGCAAGAGAATAGTATCTGGGCTCAACCTTCCCAGTGTGACCCAATCAACTTTGATTCCATCCTGCTACCCATCCCATGATGCTCTATGTTCCCTTGGGGCGTTAGCTATTTCTGTGACTTGAGTGGTTCTGAAGATTCTTGACTTTGTTCCCTGGGCCCCACAAGGCTGTTCCATCTACAGTCTTTCTGCGGTTTGTAGTATTACTAAGTTTATGGTGGTGAACTTCATCCTGTCAGCTACTTAGGCTGAAGAACTCCTGCAGTCATCCTTGATTCCAGCTTGTGGCCAACATCCAGCTACTCAGAACATGAATCCAGGTCTCCACACCCTTTTGTGTTCCTCTGTCTGCTGACATCTCCAACCACAAAAGTCACAGGCCTTGCTAATAACTGGATGCACCTATCTCTGGCCCCACCCCATAACTCTTTGCCTACCCCTTCTGATTCTCCAGCCTTTTAACTTTTATCCAGTGGTAATTCTATACTCCAGCTAGTGATTTCTCTCCTGTATTCCTTAAATCCCAGCTTCTAGGGAAATTATTCCTATTCCTATTCCTAGGCAAGGAATGTGGACAAGATACAAGATGGATTCTGTGTTCCATCTTGCTCAAATCCTTGGCAGTCCTCAATCCATCAACCTCCCTGCCTTTGCCCCTAATTGCATCATCAGAACCATGCAACTGGGGATCTATAAGCTGCATCAACATACCTCCTGACGATACTTGGTGACATAGAAGTAGAGCTCACTGAGTGCACTTAGAACATTGAAGTCATTGGCATGGAGGCGGGATTGTTCCACTAGGTAGGCATCCATGTCCTGGTCACTGATTGATGCCATCTTTGCGATATCTCGGTAGTACCTGAAGAAACCCTGGGTGAGTCAATCATGCACATGTCACAAAAGCCAAAACTCATGTGTCATCAGTGTTTGGCCAGCCTCAGACAGGCTATTTAGGCAGGCAGTTCCAGCCAGCCACCAGGCACACACAGCAGTTTTCCAGGGCCCACCTCTCCACCCAGCTCTTGTAATTAGGGATATCCTTGGCGTAGAGCAGCTTGTTAGAAGGGGAGTCCTTGCCCAGACGGTGCTCTGATGTAGAACAGGAGTCCATGAAGGTCTGGGCCACCACTGACAAACAGGCATCCGTGATGCTATTCTTGTGGATGTCAAACACAAACTGCGGGTTCTTGATCACATTCACCCAGAAACGCAGAGGTAAGCTGAACAGAGGGATATACACTCAACACTCCCCAGTAGCTGTATGGGCCCCTTTTCCCCCACTACCTTCCTTTACACCTTGTTCTTGTCTGGCCAGCTCATAACTACTCCTGAGGTAACAGCAAGGACACATTTAGGGTAAATGATTTTTTCTTTAACTTTCTGCTTGACTCAGGCTTTCTGTCCTCAATCTCCACCCCTGAAGTTTTCACTGTCTCCACCTGTGCCAAGTCATCAGTATCGCTACCTTGTGCAGGACCCTGGAGAAAATGGCCAATTCCAGTGCTAGACTAGCATTTTCCATCCACACAATCCAGCAGTACCCATCTTCTATATACTCATATTCAGTTCCAGGCCAAGCCACTGTCTCATGCCTTTTGCCTGATAGGCTATTCAGCTGCCAGTCAACCTGCCTCCATGGGCCTTGGCTAAGTCACTAGTCTCTTCCTCCCACCCATCCTCAAAAGGGCCAGCAGTATCCAGGAACTAATAAGTACCAGTTGCTTTTCCAGGTGTGGCGCACATCAGGGTCACTGATCTGGCGCTGATCGGCCTGTTCATCCAGGAAGTCAAACATGTACTTGATAGCCAAGGGTAAAGCTGAACCCCGATGGGCCGTACTGAACACAGTTTCAAATAGGTCGTCCACAAACTTCTGCAATGTGCCCTATGAGTGACAGTAAGGCCACTATGTCAAGGAGTTCCCCAAATCTGACAGACAGGGGAAGAAAAGCTCAGTAAAGTACTTTCCTGAAGGGCCAGCCTTCCTAAAATGGAACTGCTCTTGACCTCAGGCCTAGAGGTCCTACTGCAAAGGCCCTGAGCGTGTGGTCCCTGCCTGGTAAGACCAGCTCATCTCATGGCTAAGACTGGGCTAGAGGGTGTCTATGCAGATACCAAGGGAGCCCGGGGCAGGCCCACACCTTGGTGGCCAGCAGCCTTGTCAAATATATTTCTGAGACCATCTTGTTGCCACGGTCTCCCTCTCGGTGATCAGCATGATCATGGTTCTTCACCAGATGCCACAGCTTGGTGCCTGCCTCCTGGTCAGGTGTAAGCATAGGTGCTCGGGAACGCAGGCTATCCGGGCTGCTGGCAGCACGGAGCAAGCTCTCTAGGGCAGAGGAGAGATGTGACCCTTAGGCCCCAACAGGCCATGGCCATTACCCACCCTCTTACTCCACTCTCCTCCAAGAGCCCAGGAGCCTTTGTGGAAACCATCTGTTCTTGCCACCCCTCCCTACCAGGCTCTACAGAACGGGTGCCCAAAGTAATGGTCGATTTCTAGCTGGGTCAAGACAACTACTTGGAGCTTCCAAAGATGGCTTACACAACCTTAATTAAAGGGTCAGCAGAAGTCACCATATGATGATACCTACCGTAGCGACTGAGTGAACGGGTGAAGGTGAAGGAGTTGGCCATGTTATAGGCAGACACTTGTTTGGGCACCAGGGCTACTAAGGAACCATCTGTCACCTGGAGGTCCAAAGACAAAGAAGGGGCAGTGCAGGAAGCCAAGGCGCCACCACTAATCCAGGCTTTTCAATGTAGTGGTAACCAAGGCCCTATGAGGAGGGTTCATGAGTATAAGGATAAGGGCTGGGAGCAGACCTAGTCACTGCTCCTAGGTAGCCTGGAGTGTGAATAGGCTGCCAGTTCCTCACCTGGTAGTGGGCCAGTGAGTTGACCCTCTTCCAGTCACACTCTATCTTTGTAGTGACATCCTCATCTTGAAGAATGATTCGGGCCATGCGGCCCTGGCGCCATTCTGCAGACCACAGTCAGCTCTTAGGGACACTTACCCCACAAAGCCTTAGACTCATTTCTCTTAAGGAATAGAGCTCAAGTACAGAGTGTGAGAGTACCCTGGGAGGGTTTGGAAGGTGGGGGGCTAGGAGGAAGGGGAGAGACCTTACCCAAGTCCATGTCCTCAGCTTTGGGGCGCTGAGAGTATGGGATACCCTTGTACACAGTATCCAACAGCTTGTCTTTGGCCTGGGTGATGCTGTCACAGTTGAGAACCTTCACAGGGACCTGAGCACTGCCCTCGCTCTCCGGGCACACACAATGAAGAGTCTAAGAGTGAAGGACCCCAGCATCAATCCTGAGCAAAGCTCCTCCACCCCTTCTCCTATTCACATGGCCCCATGCTCACCAGGGTCTTGTAGTCAATCTGCTGCCGGATGAGTTTATCCTCACTTAAGGAGTAGCGGGCCTCGCCTGTTATGGCATCAATGGGACCTTTCTCCATCTGTTGCTTAATGGCACAGTACAGCAGGAAAAGTGGCTCCCCGGCACACTCCTATACCCAGAGTCAAGAGCATAGCTGGCTGCCTGTCTGGCCTATCAATCAACTGCATCTACCCCTGAACATTCCTCCCCTACTGCCCAGCCCTACTAAGCACACCTTCAGGAACTTATGCAGCAGGAATGTAAACCAGTTGGTGAGCATCTTCTCAGCCACTGACTCTGTCCTGTGGTAAGAGATAGGTCCTGAGGCCCTGGCCTGGCAAGGGTGGGGCTTGAACAGACAGAAGGGCCCAAAATAGGAAATGGAGGAGTGGGCTAGAGGAGAGGCCAGGCAAGAGAGTTACATACCTGCGCAATAGCAGCTTTGGGTGGTTCTTGCTCTCCAGGTTTTTCTCTATGAGGTCAGCCAGCAGTTGCTTGAGTAGTCCAGTGGCATAATCAAGCCGGCTCTGCAGGGCCACCATGGTGAGGGATGCTACAGTGCCACGGTCACGCATAGAGAAGCTGCTCTGGGCCTCCAAAGTGTGGATGAAGGTGAGCAGAAAGGCACGGCTGTGCAGCAGCTGCCCAAACAAGCGTAGGGCCTTCTCCACGTTGGGGGGAGTCTGTGGGGACCAGAGATTCTCAGAAGGTAGGCAGTGGTGGCTCTGGGGGAAATAGAACATGAACAGGCTGTGGGGGCAGGGGGTAGCTTACATCCAGCTCCTTGAGCACTGGGTGGGCCTCAATGCCAGGGAAAAGCACCCGCACGGCATAGGTCCGATAGTCCAAGAAGGGAATCTGCACACCATCCATGTGGTTTGTCAGTTCATTGATATCTGTCTGTAGCTCAGCAAAAGCTGGGGGAAAGTAGGGTGGAATGAGTTGAGCAAGAGACAGGGAAATTCCTCAGCTCTCACAAACTGTGGTACACTCCCAGCTTTAGGCACCTTCTTTGCACTCCAACGCCACACGAGATTCCAGGTTGTCCATCTGTAGCTGGAGCCGCTTTAGTGTTCGGTCTGCATCTTGAGTCTTTCGCTTGTAGGCAACCAGCACAGCAGTGATGGCCAGCAGCAAGAGCCCACCCCCTGCTGCCAGCCCCACCATAGCTGGTAAAGTTAGTGCCCGATCAGCAGTGATGTGCAGGGTGCCCAACCAGAACTCCAAGCCGCCCACCAGCACCTGTAAAAGGAGGCTCATGGTGAACCAACACCCATGTACATCCAAGGCTGCCCTGATGGCCTCTGAAGCCTATACTTACCATGACTGGTTGCCGGCCTGTCTGGCTAGGGGAATCACACAGAAGTTGAGTATCTGAAACAGTTAGTGCACATGGCTGTCCTCCAATCAGCACTGTATAGTTGAGGCGGGAGCTGCCAGCTGCAGCAGGGATCAGGTTCTTGCCCTAACAGTAGATAACCCACACAGACACAGTCAAACTCTCCAGGTCTCTGCTCCTCCCCTCCTTACTCCCTACCCCTATTCCCAGCACCTTCAATACAACATGTGAGCCAGGTTTGACATCTAGCACACCAGATGGCCCAAGTGGTTCAAAGCTGGGATCAGGATAGTAGGTGAAGGAAGAACGGTTGAGGGAGCGAGCTGTCTGCACATGATCCAGCAAGAAGCCAAACTCATCAGGGTGCTCGCCTTGGGCCCGAGGCTGAGGGTGCCCAAGGAAGATGCCAGGGGCCTTACATAACATTGCAGTGTCATTGATCACCTGGCATGTCTGTGGAGACAATGGCAATCATCTCAGTGCATGAAGCCTTGAGTAAGTAGAAAGGGTGGGAGAGGAGTAGGAAGCTGCTACTTACATTAGTGGTCTCAATACCACGGTACTTTGCCCGTACACGGGGTTCTTGCACTGTCAGCAGATGGGTCCCACTCACAGTGATGGCAGTACTTCCACTGGAGAGATGGGGAAAGGTCTCAGGCTCCCCCGCCCCACGTTCCCTGAAGTTACCAAGGTTTTTCTGAGAGCTCAGAGCCTCGCACTTTGGATCATTTAGTAGGTGCAAGGCTCTATATGGGCAGGAGAACTCTGTGCTCCCTACTGAAGTGGATTTGATGCCCCAAGACCCAGTAACAGGTAAGACCCAAAGAGAGACACTCAGAGCCCCAATTCAGTCCTTAATCCCATCCTCCTCAGGGTCTCACTTGATGATGCTCCAGGTTGGCTCAAGGTGTGTGACAGTGGGGTCCTGGGTGTAGGTATAGATGACTCCAGGGCTGGAGATGTTGGCATGGTCAATGGCAAGGCTGATAGGGGCCTGACTTGGGCCCAGGGTGGAGACAGGTGAGATACACACGATTGCCTCGGCATCTCTCCTACATAAGAAAGCAGGTAGGCTTGAAGCAGGTGGCCTGGCACCTTTGACAACCCTGTCCCCATAGCCCTCCACATAATGCTCAACTCCAGACTGCTTGTGCTCAGGCCCACCTCACAAATTGGCACTCGCCATCTCTTACAATCACTGTGACCCTGCTGCCAGCATCCAGAGAAGTTCCAGAGATGGTGAGCCGAGTGCCCCCAGAAGCTGGGCCCCGAGTAGGACTCACACGGTCAAATGTTGGGGTCTGGGAAAGAAGCAGCCCTTAAGAGGAGGTAGGAGCCAGCCCCAACCAATGGCTACTCCACATTCCCCCAGATAGAGGAGGGAGAAAGCTTGGGAAGGAGAAGGGACTGGTAGGCCACATACCACAAAGCTGTAGAGCTGATCCGACTGTGTGCGAAAGTCAGCTGAACAGTCACCTACACAGAGCTCAGCAGGCCCAGATGGTGGGTTGGGCACCAGTGATTCCTCCATCTCACATACAATCCTAGGAGTCACAGAAGGTCAGAACCAGCTGTGGTACACAAGGACAGGGTATGCAACATGGCCACACTCACCTTTCAGCACTAACATATTCAGTGGGGATGGAGTTACAACGTACACCAGCTACTCGCAGGCCAACCTCACGGAAAGTGAGGCCCAGGTTCTCACCGACAATGGTGACCCGGGTGCCACCTTCCTTAGGTCCTGTGAGTGGGTGGATCTGTAGAACAGGATAAGAGACAAGAAGATCATGGCAAACTCATACATGCCCAGCAGGCCAGGTAGGACTAGTATGTGAAGCTAACCTGAGTGACTCGCGGATGGCTGCATCGGGCACCCTTCTGGCTTGGGTGCATCCAGTTGCTCTTGGGAGCTGGGCAGTGAGCCCTCAGTTGGCACTTGTGCTCCGAGATGCACCAGCCACAGTTGAAGCGGGGATCAGCTTTGAGGCAGAGGCCACAACTAGGCCTCTGAGCCCAGCACTTGTAAAGAAGGGCTGCAGGCACAGAGGACTACTGATAGGGCAGGCAGTGGTAGAGAAGCAGGGGGCTCTAGGGCCTCCAGATTTGCCCCCAGTAGTGTCAACCCTGCCCCAGGAACACATTCCTTGGACCATTTTCATGCCTTACCTCGGAAGCTGGGAGGCTTATCAATGGGGAAATCTCCGTCCCAGACCACAGAGAAGTCCAGTTCGGTGTCACCAAACTCATCACCTTCATAGAAATACTAGGAAAAAAATGGAACCACATGAGTATAAATAAGATAAGCAAAATCCTTGTCCAATTTAGTAATCCCCAATTTTTAAAAAAAAAAAGACTAAAAAGTGCCTGCCAGGATCAACCAGATCAACCAGAGGCTTCCAGATCAGTAAGCTGGGCATACTCCAAAAAAAAAAAAAAAAACCACAAACAAACCACCACCACTGACAGCAACAACAATATAACAACAAAACAATTGTCCCTGGCTGACACACCCTGGACCTCACCGAAGCATTCTGGCACTGCACACTGCTGCTGTTAAAGCGCACTGCAGGTACCCGATGCTGCCGCCCCTGTACACGGACTACACATTCATAATTCTTCTGGCCTGACTGAGGTTGTGGCAGATTCTTAGCCCGCAGGGTTAGAGGCTGCATGACACCCACAGGGATCAAGAGGTCTCCTCGAGACAGGATCTCAGGACATCCCTGGGAGGAGAACAGCAGTCAGAGCATATTGATCTACCCACCATTCTCCAGGCCCAAGGAAATAGTAGAACAAACAAAAAAGTGTGAGGCCAGCCAAGGAGCCCAATCTTTTGCAGCGCACTGCACCACCTCACCTCAGGGCTGTGGACCCTGCCCTCCTGGAAGGAGCACTCGTGTGGGTGGCTGGTACACACATGGCGGTACTTACACCAGTGGCAGGGGTAAGGGCTGCCAACACAGGACATGCACCTGGAGAGGGAAGTGGCTTCAGAAATAACAAAGAAGGTTACACCACCCTGTTTTCACCCTCCCACAAAATGCACTGGGGAACAAATGAAGAGGGCAGGCAGAACCTGCATAAGTCACATAGTGCACATCAGGATTGGACAGAAGTGGGGACAGAGCTCACCCCAAAAGTCCTAGAAACAACCACACTGCAAGTTTTATATATCCAAAAGCACCTATCTATCCCCAGGCCTAGGGACAGATTCTGGACCTGGTACTCACGACTGAAGGGCACTGCAGTTGTAGAAGACAAAGTCAACCCCAGCAAACCTCACACCAGTCTCCATGGAGAGCAGCTGCAGCTGCACAGTATGAGTGGCCCCTGAAGCAAACAGGTGGCCATCCCATCACCAACTAGCCTGGAATCCTGCCCTACCCCACAACACCCAAAACAGCCCCAGTCCACTGACCATGCCCTCTGGTAAGTGTCTGGAGCTCCTGGAGGGATGGTGAAGGACAACGAAGCTCTCCAGAGGGCAGGAGAATAGCCTCACTTTTAGTCACCTCCTCAAATGAACAGCTCACACCCGCACTAAGGTCTGGCACGTTGCGCATGGCTATGGTCAGCTGGGGAAGGCAGAGAGCTCAGAGCAGAATGTGCCCCTCCCTCATGAAGCATAATGGGCCCAAGTACCCACCATATCACTTACCTGCACTCCAGGGGATGTCACCGACACATTATTGGGCCGGACCCGCACCTGTACACATTTGTTCAGCTCCTCGGCAAAGCCATGTGGAGCAGAGGCACCTGAGCAGGCCCCTTCACGGCAGCACCTGCATGGGAATAGGCCAGAGCAGTCTGAGCACTGTCCCAGGAGGGACCAGATGGGGTTGCAGTAAGAGGCTGAGAGGGGCAGAGGACAGCATACCCAGCTCCTACTGCCAGGCAACAGTGTGCCTTGGCCTCATCCCCTGAGATCCAAGGGACGTCACTCAGGTTAGAAGTTCTGCTCATTAGCTGGAGAATGTGGAGGAGAAGGGAGGGAGGGGAAGGCTCAAGGCTCAAGGCTGGGGTAAATGGAGCAGGTGGGTGAAGGAAAGTATAGCAAGTGTGGCTGGCTTCTGTCCAGTTGGCAAGGCCCTCTTAAGTCCTTCTGTCTCCCAAGATAATGGCCCCAGGGAGCCCATTGCTGCCCCATGTCCCTCACCCACTGCCCTCACCTGTGCTGTAGCACACACCAACCACAGTGTGGGTCCCCTGAGCCCAGGCATGCAGCGCAGCTCAGATACTGCTCACAGGTCTCCACCGGGAGTTGGCTCACCTGGGAACAGCCACATCAGCACACAGCCCACCCCTACCCCACCATCCACCACCACCCACCATGGGCCCACCTGCTTCTCACTCAGGAGATAGATGTGCTGGTGGTCAGGGCTAAAGAGCAGGTCTCGGAGTATGGGGCTGCCCTCTACAACAGAGACCGTCTCATACAGCTGGGCATCCTGAGAGCCATCAACCCGCACCTGAGCCACAAACCAGGACAGAGAAATGACAGACCAGCTTCACCCTCCCATAGTTCCCAGTACCCAGGGACTATCTAGATTGCATCTGAACTGGTCAGAAAGGACCTCCTTGAGCCTGCACTCAGTCAGAAGGCCTGTAGCTCCAACTCTTGGATTCAGCTAAAAAATGCTGGTGAAGGTAGATGGCAGAGAAGTTACCCAAGGAGGAGGGCTCAGCTCTTGGGGCCTAACCTGCGAAGTCATCATACCCTGTTCAGAGTAACCTAGGCTCATGTGCACATTCTGTTCCCCAGCCCTTCTTCCCATAGTGTGAAAAATGTTCCCAATCCTATAATACAAGGGTTCCAGGACTAACCTTCTTCAGATTACCACTGCGTGTACCGATGAAAACCACAGAGTGCTGGTGGTAGGTATAAGCAGCTACACTGGCCATGCCATCAGTGCTGTCGGCCAACAGGGGTAGCCCCTCAATCACGTGTAGGCCACCCAATGGTTGATTCAACACTAACCCACAGAAGTTTCCATTGATCTGCATGGGCTGGTGACACAAGAGGGGTGAGTGAGAGATGCTATTAGACCCCATGTTCTGTAAAGAAGCAGAACCTGGAAGCTACTGCCCTCCAGACATGCCTGACAGTTTGCCCTAGGACCCCATGGGAAAATGGGACTGGTGACAGAAATGAGGGAGAGGGAGGAGAAACCTGGGTTTACAAGACTTGATATAGAACAGAAAGCAAGCTGGGAATTAATAGTCAGAAAAGTGAAGGTGATAATATATAAACAGGACACTGCCCAAGACCTAAGTACAGACTTAGGCTCTCAAGAAAGGTAAAGCAGGTGTCAGAACAAAGGTGTCAGTCACTCCCAGGACCATGCCAAGCCTGGGATTGGACAGACAGCCACCCAGCAGATAAGCAGAAAGACAGAGTTGTCATGTGTAGCACAGGGACATCAGGGCAAGCAAAGGGCTCACGGTGTTGATGCATGGCAGCTCCTTATTCAGCAGCCAGGGCAGGGCCAGTGTGCCCTCCCCACGGTAGCATGATTGGATTCGCTGCCGGATGTGGGCATTGATGTTGCTGAGAGTGAAGAGGCAAAGGATGGTCTGCCGAGGTGGGCTGGCTCGGTTCTTCTGGCCCTGAGAGAAGATGGTGAAGAGGACATCCTCATCGGCTGGCACACCCAAAGCCTGGGCCAGGAGCTGGCCAGGCTTGGCCAAGTGGGCACTCTGCACTAAGCGGTACTCCACACCATGCCAGGAGCAGCCAATGGGAAACTCTACATAAGAGTAGAACTCTGAGTCTCCTGAACACATGCGCACAATCTTGGATGTGAAGAATTTCTCGCCTGCTGTATCCAGCAGCGTCTGCTGGGTGTCCAGCTGCAGTGTTAAGAAGTACACGAACGAGGCACTGACAAAGCCATATATGTAGTAGATGTCAAAGGCAGGGTACAGGGAAAGTGTGTCTGAAGGAATCTTGATCTGAGAGGAGACAAACTCATCCTGGTACACCTGGAGAGTAGAGCAAAGTATGAGCACAGGACAAAGACCTGCTCCCTTTGCCACCTTCACTCCCCAACCCCGCTCTAACAATGTGGCCTTCCAAAGGCTTCCCCTGTGATCTCCCACCTGCCCTGCCTGGGCAATTACTGGAATCCACGGCACAGAGTGCAAGGTGACCTCAGCCTCTCCAGAGACGGGCTTTCCACAGGTGAATTCTGCCCAATTTCCTGTCCTCGGCAGCTGATCTACATCTCTGTGTCAGTGAAGGGTCACAAATTCCCTCTCAAACCAATACTTTCCTTCCCAAGAAGTAGGGTCAAGACCGAGAGAAAGGAGTGAAAAAGCCTGGACTCATAAGAAGCAGAAGAAAGAGAAGAGAAGGAACAGACATAATATCTCACCCACCAGACTGAACATATCTGCACTGTCTTCATCGTCGATGAGCTTACGGGAACTCAAGGTAGGAAAGTATTCAGACTTGCCATCAACTGCAGTGCCCACAAACAGCTTGCTAGGCCCCTGGCCCTGTTCAACAATGACACCAGCCATGGAGTCAGGCTCTTGGGCCCCTGACAGGTAATGCTCCTTGCGATGGTGGGGCTCACCCAACTTGAAGAGATCATCCAGACGCAGGAATTGGCAGATTCCCTGCCAGATACTGCCACAAGCTACCAGACGACGGGCTGCATAGTCTATGAGGAGCAGCTTGTTCACATTGTCCACAGGCACCAGGCGATGAGAGCACACACGCATGCTAGGGGGTGGGTAGCAACGAGAATTGTCCTCAACGGGCCCTGTAACATGGGCCCGTAGCTCAGTCAGGTTTGGAGCCAGCTTGAAAACTCGGTTCACTGCACCTACAAATACCTCCCCGGTCACTCGGTGGACAGTCAGGTGAGTCAGTGTGGTATCTGTCACCACAAAGGTACGAAAGGGCCTGCTGCTACCCAGGCACCCTCCTATAGTGAAGAATAGCAATGGGAGAAGGCAGACAGTGGGCATGACCGGCAGCTGTACCAGGGACAGGCCTGAGGAGAGACAACAAGTGGGGGAGTCAGAGACCCCAGGCCCAAGCTCTTCTCCATCCCCCTGACCTGCCCGGCCCAGGGACCCTGGCAGGCCAGGCTCCATGCCACAGAGGGGCAGGGAAACTCATCCAACATGACAGAGCCCCAGATGGTGACTGAGGCTGGGAGAGGGGAAGGGCCTCTAATAAGGCAAATGAATGAGTAACAAGTACAGGCAAGCTTGGAAGCCATCAATCATCCTCCACCCCTGTACTGGAAAGAAGCCAAGAAGCCTTGTCTTAACTGGACCACACCCAAGGGGGCAGCAGAGCCAGATGCTTAAAAGGATGGGGTGGGAGGCCATACCAGAAATGGGACCCAAACATTACACCCCAAGGCTGAGAGCAGTTGATGGCAGAACATCACAGGGGAGCCTAGACTCAAATACCCCTTGCCTGAGCTGGGGAAGCAGAAAGGCAAAGAGAGAACAATCACATGCTGGGGCTAGGGGATGCGTCTCTGTGAGTGGTGCTGCCAACAGGAGTCCTAGAGCGAAGCTCTGGACAATTAAGGCCTGAGATTGGTTTTAGTGCCACCACTTCTCTAGCTCATGGTCTCTCAGGTGCTTTCTCTCCCTGAGGGTCTCGGCTGCCTATTCAGGAGTCTGCTGTCTGGCCTTAGTGCTGCAACACAAAGCCAAGACTCTCACCGAGACAGATGTAAGTCAAGCTTTGCTCAGATACAGGCAGACAGATGCTCTGCCAGGCCTGTGTGGCTCTCCCTGAAGATCCGGAAGTCAGTCAGAGAGAGGTAGGGGCAGAGGGGTCTTACCCACTTTGGGGAGTCCAAGAAGTCTTATATGTAGGAAGCAGCACCCTCAAATACAATTGCAGCCTTAGGGATGTGGGGCAAGGCCCACACAGATAGGGAAAGTGCACTTCACCCCCAGGCCACACCCAGCCAGCCCCAGGCTGCAAAGCAGAGCAGTCTCTGCAGTCAATGGAGCAGAGCACAGTGCTACCTTCTCACTGCCCAATTCCCAAGGGACACAGGAGGGACTCAGCATAGGAAGGGGGCAAGGAGGCAGAAAAAAGAAACGCAGGAACAGGGAGCAATTTCAGTTTGAAACTGCTAAGTTTCAGCTCAGATTGATCAGCTCTCTGGGGTTCTTTTGTCAGGTCTGCATCCAGGACCCCTCATGCAACAGCCAGAAGAATGGAAGGAGAAAGAGAAAAGCAGCTGCATCCTGCCCTCACCTCTTCTACACTCTGAAGAAAGCCAGTTTTAGAAACTGGCCAGGGACAGACTGGGAATGAGACCTGGAAAGTCGTGATTTGCAGCCCAAGACCCCACCCCAGCCCCCACCTCTAAGTGGTAACCTTAGGCATCACAGACGCACCCAGCCCCTCTGCTACAGCTCTGGCAGCAAAGAGCATGATAATGAGGAAAGCTCCATACAGATATGTGGGTCCACAGCCCCTGCTCTTCCACAATGCTCCCCCATGGTGCTACCAACCCAGCCAGTCCTGCCCCCATTGGGAGCACCCCTAGGCAGAACCGTAGAGACCTTAGTCGATGCAGAGGCCACAGCAATGCTCAGAGATACTGCTCCTCCTCTACAAAAGGATCATATCAGGCAATGATATGGTGCTACAATAGAGTTGACCATCTCTTCCTACTCAGGGTATATAGTGCCTAGTGAGCCTCGAGATGCAGGGACAGAGCCTGACCCCTGAAACCATCTGGACCCCCTAGGCTGTCTGAATCCCGGACATCCATCAGACTACTGGCACACAAGTTGTAAGGATGGCAGCCACCTACCTGTCCCTCCAACGTGGCTGACTCGGTGTGGCCACTCCTGGCCACGTGGACGTGTCCCCGTGCCCTACAGCAGCCCCACTAGCGTGGCCACTCAGCCTCACCCCGCACGCAGCGAAAACTGCAACCGCCGTCACCCACACACTGGGCTGGCCCGAGGCCGCCTGGGCCTTTTAAACCTGGACCGTACCACCACACCAGGAGGGGGCTCTCAGGGAGGATGGACCCGGGCCTGAGAGGCAGAGCGCATGGGAATGAGGCCGCTGCTCCTTGGGCCCAAGACTCTAGTGCACAGCGCAAAATGCCCATGGGCCGCTGGGGAACCTTCCTGAGAAATGACCCCCTACGCTCAATGGCTGAGTCCTAGGCGCGCGCTTCCCCACACCCCCAGCTCCTAGCTTGCTCCCTCCAGCAACCCTGGAATCCGTGCGCGCCCACACCACACCCCCTAGGGCCTGAGGCACGAGCCAGCTCCTCCTCCGGGAGCCCTGGGCCACCTGCTACAGTCGCAAGATTTTGTTTGGACCTATCAAAAGCATACTAGCAAAGATTGCTTGCTAAGTCAGGGCTCTTTCCCCAGTGGTCCATAAACTGGAGGGCTAATAATGTACAAGTACTCAGCACAAAGCTTGGAGTACTACAATTTATAGCCATTTTCATCTAGCGCCTTCCTCAACAAGCCACTCTGACAGGGAATCTGGGATTCTAAATCCCTTGTTTTCCTTTTCCTCTTTTTTTCCTTTCATTTCTTTTTCCTTTAGTACAGTGTGGCCTCTAACTGACTACCCTTCTGCCTCACCCTCCCAATACTGGAATTATTATGGGCTCGTACCACCACAGCTGGCATTTTTTTCCCACCTTGCTTTGAAACAGTGCCTCACACAGTAGCTCAGGCTGGCCTTGAACTTCCAATGATCCTCCCTCCAGCTTCACCTTCCCATCTTTTGGAATTACAGGTGTAATTGTCAACAAGTCCAATGTTCTTTTATTTGCGCGCAGTGTGTGTGTGTGTGTGTGTGTGTGTGTGTGTGTGTGTGTGTGTGTGTATGCCTCATGTGTGCAGGTGCCCAAGAAGGCTAGCAGGGGGCATTAGAGTCTATGGAGCTGGAGTTAAAGGCAGTTGTGAGCCACTGAATATGAGAGCTAGGAACTCCAGTCTATGCAACAATAAGAGCAAGTGCTCTTAATCACTGAGCTGTCTTTCTTTTTCTTTTCTTTCTTTTCTTTTTTTTTTTT
>NW_004949183.1:1426199-1436359 GCF_000317375.1 Microtus ochrogaster
GGGAAAACAAAAAAAAAAAAAAAAAAAACCACAAACAAACCACCACCACTGACAGCAACAACAATATAACAACAAAACAATTGTCCCTGGCTGACACACCCTGGACCTCACCGAAGCATTCTGGCACTGCACACTGCTGCTGTTAAAGCGCACTGCAGGTACCCGATGCTGCCGCCCCTGTACACGGACTACACATTCATAATTCTTCTGGCCTGACTGAGGTTGTGGCAGATTCTTAGCCCGCAGGGTTAGAGGCTGCATGACACCCACAGGGATCAAGAGGTCTCCTCGAGACAGGATCTCAGGACATCCCTGGGAGGAGAACAGCAGTCAGAGCATATTGATCTACCCACCATTCTCCAGGCCCAAGGAAATAGTAGAACAAACAAAAAAGTGTGAGGCCAGCCAAGGAGCCCAATCTTTTGCAGCGCACTGCACCACCTCACCTCAGGGCTGTGGACCCTGCCCTCCTGGAAGGAGCACTCGTGTGGGTGGCTGGTACACACATGGCGGTACTTACACCAGTGGCAGGGGTAAGGGCTGCCAACACAGGACATGCACCTGGAGAGGGAAGTGGCTTCAGAAATAACAAAGAAGGTTACACCACCCTGTTTTCACCCTCCCACAAAATGCACTGGGGAACAAATGAAGAGGGCAGGCAGAACCTGCATAAGTCACATAGTGCACATCAGGATTGGACAGAAGTGGGGACAGAGCTCACCCCAAAAGTCCTAGAAACAACCACACTGCAAGTTTTATATATCCAAAAGCACCTATCTATCCCCAGGCCTAGGGACAGATTCTGGACCTGGTACTCACGACTGAAGGGCACTGCAGTTGTAGAAGACAAAGTCAACCCCAGCAAACCTCACACCAGTCTCCATGGAGAGCAGCTGCAGCTGCACAGTATGAGTGGCCCCTGAAGCAAACAGGTGGCCATCCCATCACCAACTAGCCTGGAATCCTGCCCTACCCCACAACACCCAAAACAGCCCCAGTCCACTGACCATGCCCTCTGGTAAGTGTCTGGAGCTCCTGGAGGGATGGTGAAGGACAACGAAGCTCTCCAGAGGGCAGGAGAATAGCCTCACTTTTAGTCACCTCCTCAAATGAACAGCTCACACCCGCACTAAGGTCTGGCACGTTGCGCATGGCTATGGTCAGCTGGGGAAGGCAGAGAGCTCAGAGCAGAATGTGCCCCTCCCTCATGAAGCATAATGGGCCCAAGTACCCACCATATCACTTACCTGCACTCCAGGGGATGTCACCGACACATTATTGGGCCGGACCCGCACCTGTACACATTTGTTCAGCTCCTCGGCAAAGCCATGTGGAGCAGAGGCACCTGAGCAGGCCCCTTCACGGCAGCACCTGCATGGGAATAGGCCAGAGCAGTCTGAGCACTGTCCCAGGAGGGACCAGATGGGGTTGCAGTAAGAGGCTGAGAGGGGCAGAGGACAGCATACCCAGCTCCTACTGCCAGGCAACAGTGTGCCTTGGCCTCATCCCCTGAGATCCAAGGGACGTCACTCAGGTTAGAAGTTCTGCTCATTAGCTGGAGAATGTGGAGGAGAAGGGAGGGAGGGGAAGGCTCAAGGCTCAAGGCTGGGGTAAATGGAGCAGGTGGGTGAAGGAAAGTATAGCAAGTGTGGCTGGCTTCTGTCCAGTTGGCAAGGCCCTCTTAAGTCCTTCTGTCTCCCAAGATAATGGCCCCAGGGAGCCCATTGCTGCCCCATGTCCCTCACCCACTGCCCTCACCTGTGCTGTAGCACACACCAACCACAGTGTGGGTCCCCTGAGCCCAGGCATGCAGCGCAGCTCAGATACTGCTCACAGGTCTCCACCGGGAGTTGGCTCACCTGGGAACAGCCACATCAGCACACAGCCCACCCCTACCCCACCATCCACCACCACCCACCATGGGCCCACCTGCTTCTCACTCAGGAGATAGATGTGCTGGTGGTCAGGGCTAAAGAGCAGGTCTCGGAGTATGGGGCTGCCCTCTACAACAGAGACCGTCTCATACAGCTGGGCATCCTGAGAGCCATCAACCCGCACCTGAGCCACAAACCAGGACAGAGAAATGACAGACCAGCTTCACCCTCCCATAGTTCCCAGTACCCAGGGACTATCTAGATTGCATCTGAACTGGTCAGAAAGGACCTCCTTGAGCCTGCACTCAGTCAGAAGGCCTGTAGCTCCAACTCTTGGATTCAGCTAAAAAATGCTGGTGAAGGTAGATGGCAGAGAAGTTACCCAAGGAGGAGGGCTCAGCTCTTGGGGCCTAACCTGCGAAGTCATCATACCCTGTTCAGAGTAACCTAGGCTCATGTGCACATTCTGTTCCCCAGCCCTTCTTCCCATAGTGTGAAAAATGTTCCCAATCCTATAATACAAGGGTTCCAGGACTAACCTTCTTCAGATTACCACTGCGTGTACCGATGAAAACCACAGAGTGCTGGTGGTAGGTATAAGCAGCTACACTGGCCATGCCATCAGTGCTGTCGGCCAACAGGGGTAGCCCCTCAATCACGTGTAGGCCACCCAATGGTTGATTCAACACTAACCCACAGAAGTTTCCATTGATCTGCATGGGCTGGTGACACAAGAGGGGTGAGTGAGAGATGCTATTAGACCCCATGTTCTGTAAAGAAGCAGAACCTGGAAGCTACTGCCCTCCAGACATGCCTGACAGTTTGCCCTAGGACCCCATGGGAAAATGGGACTGGTGACAGAAATGAGGGAGAGGGAGGAGAAACCTGGGTTTACAAGACTTGATATAGAACAGAAAGCAAGCTGGGAATTAATAGTCAGAAAAGTGAAGGTGATAATATATAAACAGGACACTGCCCAAGACCTAAGTACAGACTTAGGCTCTCAAGAAAGGTAAAGCAGGTGTCAGAACAAAGGTGTCAGTCACTCCCAGGACCATGCCAAGCCTGGGATTGGACAGACAGCCACCCAGCAGATAAGCAGAAAGACAGAGTTGTCATGTGTAGCACAGGGACATCAGGGCAAGCAAAGGGCTCACGGTGTTGATGCATGGCAGCTCCTTATTCAGCAGCCAGGGCAGGGCCAGTGTGCCCTCCCCACGGTAGCATGATTGGATTCGCTGCCGGATGTGGGCATTGATGTTGCTGAGAGTGAAGAGGCAAAGGATGGTCTGCCGAGGTGGGCTGGCTCGGTTCTTCTGGCCCTGAGAGAAGATGGTGAAGAGGACATCCTCATCGGCTGGCACACCCAAAGCCTGGGCCAGGAGCTGGCCAGGCTTGGCCAAGTGGGCACTCTGCACTAAGCGGTACTCCACACCATGCCAGGAGCAGCCAATGGGAAACTCTACATAAGAGTAGAACTCTGAGTCTCCTGAACACATGCGCACAATCTTGGATGTGAAGAATTTCTCGCCTGCTGTATCCAGCAGCGTCTGCTGGGTGTCCAGCTGCAGTGTTAAGAAGTACACGAACGAGGCACTGACAAAGCCATATATGTAGTAGATGTCAAAGGCAGGGTACAGGGAAAGTGTGTCTGAAGGAATCTTGATCTGAGAGGAGACAAACTCATCCTGGTACACCTGGAGAGTAGAGCAAAGTATGAGCACAGGACAAAGACCTGCTCCCTTTGCCACCTTCACTCCCCAACCCCGCTCTAACAATGTGGCCTTCCAAAGGCTTCCCCTGTGATCTCCCACCTGCCCTGCCTGGGCAATTACTGGAATCCACGGCACAGAGTGCAAGGTGACCTCAGCCTCTCCAGAGACGGGCTTTCCACAGGTGAATTCTGCCCAATTTCCTGTCCTCGGCAGCTGATCTACATCTCTGTGTCAGTGAAGGGTCACAAATTCCCTCTCAAACCAATACTTTCCTTCCCAAGAAGTAGGGTCAAGACCGAGAGAAAGGAGTGAAAAAGCCTGGACTCATAAGAAGCAGAAGAAAGAGAAGAGAAGGAACAGACATAATATCTCACCCACCAGACTGAACATATCTGCACTGTCTTCATCGTCGATGAGCTTACGGGAACTCAAGGTAGGAAAGTATTCAGACTTGCCATCAACTGCAGTGCCCACAAACAGCTTGCTAGGCCCCTGGCCCTGTTCAACAATGACACCAGCCATGGAGTCAGGCTCTTGGGCCCCTGACAGGTAATGCTCCTTGCGATGGTGGGGCTCACCCAACTTGAAGAGATCATCCAGACGCAGGAATTGGCAGATTCCCTGCCAGATACTGCCACAAGCTACCAGACGACGGGCTGCATAGTCTATGAGGAGCAGCTTGTTCACATTGTCCACAGGCACCAGGCGATGAGAGCACACACGCATGCTAGGGGGTGGGTAGCAACGAGAATTGTCCTCAACGGGCCCTGTAACATGGGCCCGTAGCTCAGTCAGGTTTGGAGCCAGCTTGAAAACTCGGTTCACTGCACCTACAAATACCTCCCCGGTCACTCGGTGGACAGTCAGGTGAGTCAGTGTGGTATCTGTCACCACAAAGGTACGAAAGGGCCTGCTGCTACCCAGGCACCCTCCTATAGTGAAGAATAGCAATGGGAGAAGGCAGACAGTGGGCATGACCGGCAGCTGTACCAGGGACAGGCCTGAGGAGAGACAACAAGTGGGGGAGTCAGAGACCCCAGGCCCAAGCTCTTCTCCATCCCCCTGACCTGCCCGGCCCAGGGACCCTGGCAGGCCAGGCTCCATGCCACAGAGGGGCAGGGAAACTCATCCAACATGACAGAGCCCCAGATGGTGACTGAGGCTGGGAGAGGGGAAGGGCCTCTAATAAGGCAAATGAATGAGTAACAAGTACAGGCAAGCTTGGAAGCCATCAATCATCCTCCACCCCTGTACTGGAAAGAAGCCAAGAAGCCTTGTCTTAACTGGACCACACCCAAGGGGGCAGCAGAGCCAGATGCTTAAAAGGATGGGGTGGGAGGCCATACCAGAAATGGGACCCAAACATTACACCCCAAGGCTGAGAGCAGTTGATGGCAGAACATCACAGGGGAGCCTAGACTCAAATACCCCTTGCCTGAGCTGGGGAAGCAGAAAGGCAAAGAGAGAACAATCACATGCTGGGGCTAGGGGATGCGTCTCTGTGAGTGGTGCTGCCAACAGGAGTCCTAGAGCGAAGCTCTGGACAATTAAGGCCTGAGATTGGTTTTAGTGCCACCACTTCTCTAGCTCATGGTCTCTCAGGTGCTTTCTCTCCCTGAGGGTCTCGGCTGCCTATTCAGGAGTCTGCTGTCTGGCCTTAGTGCTGCAACACAAAGCCAAGACTCTCACCGAGACAGATGTAAGTCAAGCTTTGCTCAGATACAGGCAGACAGATGCTCTGCCAGGCCTGTGTGGCTCTCCCTGAAGATCCGGAAGTCAGTCAGAGAGAGGTAGGGGCAGAGGGGTCTTACCCACTTTGGGGAGTCCAAGAAGTCTTATATGTAGGAAGCAGCACCCTCAAATACAATTGCAGCCTTAGGGATGTGGGGCAAGGCCCACACAGATAGGGAAAGTGCACTTCACCCCCAGGCCACACCCAGCCAGCCCCAGGCTGCAAAGCAGAGCAGTCTCTGCAGTCAATGGAGCAGAGCACAGTGCTACCTTCTCACTGCCCAATTCCCAAGGGACACAGGAGGGACTCAGCATAGGAAGGGGGCAAGGAGGCAGAAAAAAGAAACGCAGGAACAGGGAGCAATTTCAGTTTGAAACTGCTAAGTTTCAGCTCAGATTGATCAGCTCTCTGGGGTTCTTTTGTCAGGTCTGCATCCAGGACCCCTCATGCAACAGCCAGAAGAATGGAAGGAGAAAGAGAAAAGCAGCTGCATCCTGCCCTCACCTCTTCTACACTCTGAAGAAAGCCAGTTTTAGAAACTGGCCAGGGACAGACTGGGAATGAGACCTGGAAAGTCGTGATTTGCAGCCCAAGACCCCACCCCAGCCCCCACCTCTAAGTGGTAACCTTAGGCATCACAGACGCACCCAGCCCCTCTGCTACAGCTCTGGCAGCAAAGAGCATGATAATGAGGAAAGCTCCATACAGATATGTGGGTCCACAGCCCCTGCTCTTCCACAATGCTCCCCCATGGTGCTACCAACCCAGCCAGTCCTGCCCCCATTGGGAGCACCCCTAGGCAGAACCGTAGAGACCTTAGTCGATGCAGAGGCCACAGCAATGCTCAGAGATACTGCTCCTCCTCTACAAAAGGATCATATCAGGCAATGATATGGTGCTACAATAGAGTTGACCATCTCTTCCTACTCAGGGTATATAGTGCCTAGTGAGCCTCGAGATGCAGGGACAGAGCCTGACCCCTGAAACCATCTGGACCCCCTAGGCTGTCTGAATCCCGGACATCCATCAGACTACTGGCACACAAGTTGTAAGGATGGCAGCCACCTACCTGTCCCTCCAACGTGGCTGACTCGGTGTGGCCACTCCTGGCCACGTGGACGTGTCCCCGTGCCCTACAGCAGCCCCACTAGCGTGGCCACTCAGCCTCACCCCGCACGCAGCGAAAACTGCAACCGCCGTCACCCACACACTGGGCTGGCCCGAGGCCGCCTGGGCCTTTTAAACCTGGACCGTACCACCACACCAGGAGGGGGCTCTCAGGGAGGATGGACCCGGGCCTGAGAGGCAGAGCGCATGGGAATGAGGCCGCTGCTCCTTGGGCCCAAGACTCTAGTGCACAGCGCAAAATGCCCATGGGCCGCTGGGGAACCTTCCTGAGAAATGACCCCCTACGCTCAATGGCTGAGTCCTAGGCGCGCGCTTCCCCACACCCCCAGCTCCTAGCTTGCTCCCTCCAGCAACCCTGGAATCCGTGCGCGCCCACACCACACCCCCTAGGGCCTGAGGCACGAGCCAGCTCCTCCTCCGGGAGCCCTGGGCCACCTGCTACAGTCGCAAGATTTTGTTTGGACCTATCAAAAGCATACTAGCAAAGATTGCTTGCTAAGTCAGGGCTCTTTCCCCAGTGGTCCATAAACTGGAGGGCTAATAATGTACAAGTACTCAGCACAAAGCTTGGAGTACTACAATTTATAGCCATTTTCATCTAGCGCCTTCCTCAACAAGCCACTCTGACAGGGAATCTGGGATTCTAAATCCCTTGTTTTCCTTTTCCTCTTTTTTTCCTTTCATTTCTTTTTCCTTTAGTACAGTGTGGCCTCTAACTGACTACCCTTCTGCCTCACCCTCCCAATACTGGAATTATTATGGGCTCGTACCACCACAGCTGGCATTTTTTTCCCACCTTGCTTTGAAACAGTGCCTCACACAGTAGCTCAGGCTGGCCTTGAACTTCCAATGATCCTCCCTCCAGCTTCACCTTCCCATCTTTTGGAATTACAGGTGTAATTGTCAACAAGTCCAATGTTCTTTTATTTGCGCGCAGTGTGTGTGTGTGTGTGTGTGTGTGTGTGTGTGTGTGTGTGTGTGTGTATGCCT
The DNA here is from genome assembly GCF_000317375.1 of Microtus ochrogaster. Classification (NCBI taxonomy): domain Eukaryota; kingdom Metazoa; phylum Chordata; class Mammalia; order Rodentia; family Cricetidae; genus Microtus; species Microtus ochrogaster. Next base: position 1,433,639 of record NW_004949183.1, read on the forward strand.
CATGTGTGCAGGTGCCCAAGAAGGCTAGCAGGGGGCATTAGAGTCTATGGAGCTGGAGTTAAAGGCAGTTGTGAGCCACTGAATATGAGAGCTAGGAACTCCAGTCTATGCAACAATAAGAGCAAGTGCTCTTAATCACTGAGCTGTCTTTCTTTTTCTTTTCTTTCTTTTCTTTTTTTTTTTTTCAAGACAGGGTTTCACTGTTTAGCTCTGGTCTGGCTGCCCTGGAACTTGCTTTGTAAACCGGACTGGCCTCGAAATCACAGACATCCACCTGCCTCTATCTAGTTAGTGTTAGGTGCACCACCACCCCCTTGGCCCACTGAGCCATCTTTCTAGCCTCTTTTTTTCTTTATAAACAGCTTTACTGAGATATGCTTCACCTTTCATATAAGTCATGTATTTAATGTATACAGTTCAGTGGCATCTTAATATAATCACAAAGATGTGCAACCATCACTGCTATCTAATTCCCAAACATTTTCATTACTTCTAATAGAAACTCTGTAGCAGGGGAGGCAAATGGGAGGCGGTGGCGGGGAGGAGGCAGAAATCCTTAATAAATAAATAAATTTAATAAAAAAAAAAAGAAACTCTGTAGCAAGCAGTTAGCTATCATTCTCCATTCCCCTCATATACATACCCAAGCTCTGGAAATCACTCATGTACTTACTGACTATGGAGTTGCTCTTCAGGACATCTCAAATACAGTCATAATCATGCAATATAAATATATGTGTTTTTATATTCTTTAACTTAATATTTTCAAGTTTTGACAGAGTTAAAAATGGATGAAGACTTTCTTTTTGGGCCAACTAATATCCTGCTGCATGGATAAGCCCAAATTGGGCTATTGTGCATAATGTAAGTAGGAACACTTCTATACATTGTTTCTACATAAAATCTCAGGGTTTCTCTGTGTAACAGTCCTAGCCTACCACCACCACCACCACCACCACCACCACCACCACCACCACCACTGGGATGTTGACCTTGAATTCCTAATCCTCCTGCCTTCACCACCTTCGAAATGTTGGGATTACAGATGAACACGACTTTCTTTTGGATTCACATGTATATGAGTACATGAGTATGGCAACCATCTGTACCCTTGTGCACATGCATCGAGGCCAGAGCAGAACATTTGATGTCTTCTTCTATTGCTCTCTGGCTTATTGTCACCTGTCTCCACTCCTCCAAAGCTGTGGTTGTGGACACATGTAAAGCCATTATTGACATTTACATGGGTGCTGAAAATTCAAGCTCATTTCCTCATGCATACAGAGCAAAAGTTCTTGCCTGCCAAACCATCCCCCCCGCCTTCTTTTTGGATCTTTGAGAAACTCTTTCTATAAAGCACTGCAAATCACATGTACAACAGTAAACTAGGTTATCTTTAAACTGTCAGTGATCTTCCAAATTCTAGAATTAGAGGCATTTGATATCACTCGGGCTCCTATTTTTTGTTTTGTTTTGTTTTTGATTTTCGAGACAAGGTTTCTCTGTAGCTTTGGAGCCTGTCCTAGCACTAGCTCTTCTGGACCAGGCTGACCTCCAACTCACGGATATCCGCCTGCGTCTGCCTCCCAAGTGCTGGGATTAAATGCGTGCACCACTGCTGCTACCTGGCAGCTCCTCTTTTTCTGTTTGGCTTTGTTTTGTTTTTTGAAACAGGATTTCACTGTGTGGCCCTGTCTATCCTGGAACTCTCCGTCCTGAGTGCTAGGATTCACATAGATCTGCTTGCCTCTGCCTCCTGAGTGTTCGGATTCACATAGATCTGCTTGCCTCTGCCTCCTGAGTGTTCGGATTCACATAGATCTGCCTGCCTCTGCTTCCTGAGTGCTGGGATTCACTTAGATCTTGGCTGCTTCTGCGTCCTGAGTGCTGGGGTTCACATAGATCTGCTTGCCTCTACCTCCTCACTGCTAGGATTCAAAGAGATCTGCCTGTCTCTGCCTCCTGAGTGCTGGGATTCACATAGATTTCTGCCTGCCTCTGCCTCCTGAGTGCTGGGATTCACTTACATCTCTGCCTGCCTCTGGATCCTGAGTGTTGGAATTCACTTAGATCTCTGCCTTCCTCTGCCTTCTGAGTGCTAGGATTCACATAGATCTGCTTGCCACTACCTCCTCAGTGCTAGGATTCACATAGATCTGCCTGCCTCTGCCTCCTGAGTGCTGGGATTCACATAGATCTGACTGCCTCTGCCTCCTGAATGCTGGGATTCACATAGATCTCTGCCTGCCTCTGCCTCCTGATTGCTGGGATTCACTTAGATTTCTGCCTGCCTCTGGATCCTGAGTGTTGGGATTCACTTAGATCTCTGCCCGTCTCTGCCTTCTGAGTGCTAGGATTCACATAGATCTGCCTGCCTTGGCTTCTGAATGCTGAGATTCACATAGATCTGCTTGTCTCTGCCTCGTTAGTGCTAGGATTCACATAGATCTCTGCATGCCTCTGCATCCTGAGTGCTGGGATTCACATAGATCTCTGCCTGCCTCTGCGTCCTGAGTGCTTGGGGTCACATAGATCTGCTTGTCCCTGCTTCCTGAGTGTTGGTATTTACATAGATCTCTGCATTCCTCTGCCTCATGAATGCTGGGATTCACATAGATCTCTCTCTGCCTCTGCCTCCTGAGTGCTACGATTCACATAGATCTGCCTGCCTCTGCCTCCTGAGTGCTAGGATTCACATAGATCTGCCTGACTCTGGCTCCT
>NW_004949183.1:1453810-1463273 GCF_000317375.1 Microtus ochrogaster
ACGTCCATCCTGGGTCAGAGCTTCATCGCGTGTGTCTGCCTGGGAGAAGGGAGGATGGCGTCTCTGAGCTCACTTCCTCTTCCTCCCAGGATTCTGTAATGTTTACTCCTCCCACCTATGTTTTAACCTATCAGGGCAAGCAGCTTCTTTATTTAATTAACCAATGACCTTCCTCCATCACACCCAGAAAAAAATAAATTTTATTTTTTAAACTTTTAAAAGTTTTATATGTGTGGGTACTTTGCCTATATATCAATTGATGCACTGTAGGCGTGCAGTGCCCTTAGAGGCCAGAGGAAGGCACAAGATCCCCTAGAACTAGGAGTTATAGACAGTAATTAGTTACCAGAATCAAACCCAGGTCCCCTGGATGAGCAGCCAATGCTCTTAACCACTGAACCAACTCTTCAACTCTAAGGATGAATTTTATACTGGGTGTTAAGGAGATGATTCAGCAGTTAATAGAGCATACTGCTCTTGCAGAGGACCCAAGTTCAGTTCCCAGTACCCACATCTGGTAGCTCACAAATGCCTGTAACTCCAGATCCATGGCATGTGATGCCTCTGTCCTCAAAGGATATCTCCATTCACATGCACTTACTCAAAGGCAAGCACAAGCACATGTAATTAAAAAAAATTGAGACAGGGTCTTATTGTGGAGTACTAGTTTAAGATGTGTAACATTTGTTTATGCTGTGGAACATTTGTTTAATGATGTAAAGATGTGTTGATTTTGTTTATGCTGCGTTTGTTTAACTCTGTGGGGCTGTGCTACTTTGCCTGCCTGAAACACCTGATTGGTCTGATAAAGAGCTGAATGGCCAATAGCTAGGGATAGAGGGATAGGCGAGGCTTTCAGGCAGAGAGAATAAACAGGAGGAGAAATCTAGGATAGATAGAGGGAGGAATGAGAAAAGAACAGGAGGACGCCAGGGGCCAGTCACACAGCCACAGAGCCGGCCACGCAGTAAGCAGTAAAGAAAGATGCATAGAATAAAGAAAGGTAAGATGCCTGGATGCAAAATGTAGTTAAAGAGAAATGGGATGATTTAAGTTAGAAAAGCTGGCTAGGAACAAGGCAAGTTAAGGCTGGGCATTCATAAGTAAGAATAAGTCTCCGTCAGATGACCAGGGCTAGTCACCCAGTCTGTGGTTTAGTTGAGAGGGCTGGATTTAACCAGCGCTAATTTCATTTCATACATATACAGCTTGGATACAGCAAGGCCAGCAGGAAGGGGCAGGCATCTTCAATGAAACCTGACACAGAACTTCTGAAGGCTAATCTACATCAACAGCCATAATTCACATATACACCTTGACCTAGAAATCCTATCCCGGGCTGGAGAGATGGCTCAGCTGTTAAGAGCATTGCCTGCTCTTCCCAAGGTCCTGAGCTCAATTCCCAGCAACCACATAGTGGCTCACAACCATCCGTAATGGGGTTTGGTGCCCTCTTCTGGCCTGCAGGCATACACACAGAAAGAATATTGTATACATAATAAATAAAAAGAAAAGAAAAGAAATCCTATTCCAAGGAGTTAGTTCAAAAGAAAAATAAACCATTTACAACTGTTTAAAAAAAAAGAATAAGAGCCAGGCGGTGGTGGCGCACGCCTTTAATCCCAGCACTCGGGAGGCAGAGGCAGGCGGATCTCTGTAAGTTCGAGGCCAGCCTGGTCTACAAGAGCTAGTGCCAGAACAGGCTCCAAAGCTACAGAGAAACCCTGTCTTAAAAAACTAAAAAAAAAAAAAAAATAAAAAAAAAAAAGAATAAGTCTCCGTGTATTTATTTGAGAGCTGGGTGGTAGGCCCCCAAAGAGTGAAATAAAACACTACAGACAGGGTCTCACCATGTACCCTGGCTGTCCTGGCACTCACTCTGTAGACCAAGCTGACCTCAAACTCACAGAGATCCTCCTGCCTCTACATCCTGAATGCTGGGATTAAAGGTGTGCATCATTATACTCAGCTCTTTTGCTGTGGGATAACCCTTCTGTATGATAGGAATATATATTCCTCTCATTGGTTGATAATAAAAGCTGCTTTAGTCTATAGCAAGGCAGAATATAGCTAAGCAGGAAAGCCAAACTGGATACAGGGAGAAAGAATGGCAGAGTCAGGAGAGATGCAAGCTAGCTGCCAAAGAAAAGAGATGCCATCCAGTTGCCAAACAAGCAGGACATGGAGAAAATGAGGTAACAAGCCTTGAGTCATGTGGTAAAACATAGATAGAAATATGGGTTAATTTAAATGTAAGAGCTAGTAATAAGCCTGAGCTATTGGTTAACCATTAATAATTAATATAAGCCTCTGAATGATTATTTACAGGTGACTACAAAGACAGGGTGGGACAGGGGAACCTGTTTACAGCCCTAGCTGTTCCAGAACTCTTTCTGTACCAGGCTAGCCTTGAACTCATAGAGATCTGCCTGCCTCTGCACCTGAATACTGGAATTAAAGGCATGTGCCACCACTGCCCAGCTTCTAAGAAATCTTTTTAAAAGAATGCCTTTTATACTGTATTACCATTTTCTGATTGCCAGTATGCACTATCACACTCAGCTCCCTTTTGTTTTATTTTACTTATTTATTTATTTAGGCCTTTTGTTGTTGTTGTTTTTTGAGACAGGGTTTCTCTATAGCTTTGGAGCCTGTCCTGGAACTAGCTCTTGTAGACCAAGCTGGCCATGAACTCACAGAGATCTGCCTGCCTCTACATCCTGAGTGCTGGGATTGAAGGCACATGCCACCACTGCCTGGCTACTTTGGCCTTTTTTAACGTATGTATGTGTTTGCATATGTGCCAGAGAATAACTTAATTTGCACGAGTCAGTTCTTTCCTTCTAGTATGTGGGTCCTGTGAGTTGAACTCAGGCTATTAGGCTTGGTGGTGAACATCTTTACCCTAGTTTGTTTTCTCACACAGGATATCAATATGTAGCCCAGACTATCCTCAGATTCACAATGATCCTTTAGTCTCAGGCTTCTGAGTGCTGGGATTACATGTTTATGCCACCGTGCCCAAGCTTCCTTTTATTGATATTTATATTTATTCATTTGTTTTTTGTTTGTTTTTGTTTGTTTATTTGGTTCTGGAATTCACTCTGTAGATCAGGCTGACCTCGAATTTAGAGATCTGCCTGCCTCTGTCTCTAGAGTGCTGGGATTAAAGGAAGGCACCACTAATGCCCAGCTTGAACCCACTATCTGGCCAAGGCTGCCCTGAACTCCTGATTCTCCTGCCTTGCTACCTCCTGACTGCTAGGATTAAAGATGTGTGGCTCTATTCTGACTCTCCATATTCTTTTAATTTTATACTTCAAAAAATTCTTTGTTTCACTTAGCCTGTTTCTTCTAACTAAAGATCTTTGAGTATGTGGTAGTTCTTTATTGCATGCTGGACATTTATGACTCTTTTGTGGTTTGAATGTCTGGATTTCTTGTCTTCCTGAAGAATATTGGACTTTGGCAGGTGGTTAGAGATGCACATGATCCTCTGTTAAGGTCTGTTATTAAGCTTTGGTAGGGCAAGTCTAGGAAGCCTTTACCAACAGTCAGTGTAGCCCTGTTCCTAACGTGTGACCCTTCTGGGTTTTCAGTGATCTACTTCCTAGATTTTCACCTTATGAACATGCAGTTGAATATTCAACCTAAAATAACGCCACGCATGGTGGCTCAAGCCTGGAATCTAGGCCAGCTTAGGTTATATAGCAAGACCCTGTCTCAAAAACAAAAAAAAAAACAAGACACCAGAAACAAATTTTTGAAACCTAAGGGGGCAGAGATGTATATAACAAATATGCAGGGTGGGCTAGGCTGAGCTATAGAGTGCTTACCCCACTGCCTTACACCTAGGTTCATAGAGTAAGAGGGGAAGGGTGGGAGTGGGGGATGAATCTGCAGAGGTTATTCTTTTTTTTCTTTTTTTCTTTTTCTTTTTTTTTTTTTTGGTTTTTCGAGACAGGATTTCTATGTAGCTTTGGTGCCCATCCTGGAAGTAGCTCTTGTAGACCAGGCTGGCCTCGAACTCCCAGAGATCCACCTGCCTCTGCCTCCCGAGTGCTGGGATTAAAGGTGTGCGCCACCACCGCCCTGGCGTGCAGAGGTTATTCTTTTTTTATGGTTTTTCGAGACAGGGTTTCTCTGTGGCTTTGGAGCCTGTCCTGGAACTAGCTCTGTAGACCAGGCTGGTCTCGAACTCACAGAGATCCGCCTGCCTCTGCCTCCCGAGTGCCGGAATTAAAGGCGTGCGCCACCATCGCCAGGCAAGGTTATTCTTGTATAATTACAGAGGAGATGGATTCAAGGCCAATTCCTGTGGTTACTCAGCATTCTCATGTAAATATCACAAGCTCCAAACACAGTTGTTCACCCAGTCACATCTGTTTCTCAGTCCCTTCTTTCCCATCTTATTTGCTCACACAGGAAGCCTAGGTGCCACCCTTTGGTCCCCATGGCGATCTCTAGTTCAACAGCATTGAATAAGGTCTTTCTTGAAATAACTATGATATCTCTCCCGAGCCTTGTAATGTCTCCTCAGAATTGCTAGTTCACAGATACACATGTCAGCTTGGCAGTCCCACTGGACTACCTAGCAGGAATCTCTATAAAACATGTCCACAAATTGTAAATTGTCCACCCAAAGCTTGCTTCTCACCAAGAATCCATCTCAGAGCAGATGCAAGAGCTTAGTATAGGTATTAGGGCTTACAAGATGGCTCAGGAGTTATGCATGCATACTACTGTGGTAGGGAACTAAATCAGGTTCCCAGCACCCACGTCAAGCAGTTCACAGATGCCTATAACTCCAGATCCAGGGGACCTGGTGATTTTCTCACCTCTGTAGGCACCTATATGCATGAGCACATACCCATACATAGACACACACACACATTAAAAACAAATTAGAATCTTTTTAACACCTTAGTTGTCCTTTATCTTTTTTCTCTTAATGCCACTTCTTACCCATTATCAAATCTTATCTTCCCTTCCCTCAGAAACTATTCTCTCCAAGGCTGCACAATCCGCCAGCATATCAATCACTTCATTTACAATATTGAATTGCAGAAGTACTTTCTAATGCAGAAACCATAAAATCAAAAGAACAACCAGCAAAACATTTTCTTTGGAGTTTTCTGGCTTGAGGAACTGGCTCAGTGAATAAAGGCTTTGCTATATAAGCAAGAGGAACAGAGCTCAGATCCCCAGAACCCATGTAAATGCTGAATGGGTGTGGTTCTCCTGTAATTTCAGCACTCAGAAGGCAGAGAAACAGAGAATCCTGAGAACAAGTTAGCTAGTTAGACTAGTCTAACAGTGAGTCCCAAGTTCAATTGACAGACACTGCCTCAATAAATAAGGTGGAAAAAAAATAAAAAAAAAAAATAAGGTGGATATCAACATTGTAAGATACTTGAAAAACCAGATAAGTGTTTGTGCGCCTCTATTAAATGGCACAAAGGCTATTTTTCCTCATATATGGAAGATACCTACATTCTGGATTTTTTTTAAGGTAGAGGGCTAGATCCAGGCAGTGGTGGTGCACGCCTTTAATCCCAGCACTTGGGAGGCAGAGGCACAGCATGAGACAAAGACCCAGTGATAAGGTATCTGATCACAATAAAGCAGAGAGGGATGTATGCTGGTGCTCAACTCACTTTCTCTTTTCTTCTTATTTTATGCAGTTTGGAACTTCAGTCCATATTCAGGGCCTTCCCCCACCTAAACCTCTCTGAAAACAACCTCATAGACACACCTAGAAGTGTCTCCTACATGACTCTGGGTTTCATTTTGTTGTTTTGGTTTGGTTTTAAGACAGGGTTTCTTGTAGCACAAACTAGTCTCAAACTCACCTTGTAATGGAGGGTGACCCTAAACTTCTGATCCTCCTGCCTCTATCTCACTAGTTCTGAATTTTGTGTGCACCACTAAATCTGCCTGGTGGCTTGTCATTTGAATATCATCCCACTTTCCCAACCTTTCTTCCTTCTTTCTCCCTTCCTTGTAAGACAAGGTTATGCTTTGTAGTCCATGCTAGCCTCAAATGCAAAATTTTCCTGTCCACACCTTCCTAAAATCTTGCTAGATGTCAGTGATGTCCTTATGCCAGAAAAGCCCCATCATTTTACTTCAGTTTTTGTTTCTTTCTTTGTTGCACACACACATCACAAAATGACAGGAAAATGAAGGATGAGGGTGTAGCTTAGTGGCAGAGTACTCTCCAAGTACCTCCAGTACTGCAAAAGAAAATAGAAAAGGAAAGGAGAAAAAAGAAGCACAGGGTTCACAGCCAGGCTGGTCTACAAAACAAGTTCCAGGACAGCCAGAACTGTTACACAGAGAAACCCTGCCTCAAAAACAAAAGAGCAAACAACAACAAAAAGGAACAGGAATGAACCCTGGACCAATGGACCAATAGCCTTCTTTCTCATTGTACTACTTCTGTTCATGGCCCACACCCTTTCTTTATGAAGTCACGAATTTCCAGAACAGTGAATGGCATCTGCTAGCAGCTCCTTTCCTACTTTCTGCAATCCTATTTTTTTCTTCTGAACTCTACATTCATCTCAGAGAACCTCCCAAGGGCCTACTGAACCTGGGTCACACTTAGTGAATCCTCCTCAGTCCAGCACCAGCTTCCAATAATGAGGTCCATGTGGAGACAGTTGAATCCCAGTGGCCACACAGGAATCTTAGGAACTGGACCCTCTAGTTCTGTTCTTCCAGCTTGTTGTCAGCTTGACAGGATCCACAGTCTAGATTCTATATTCACTAAGAGATCAGCTCTGGTTGTGTCTGTGTGGGAATTTCTATATTGAGTTAATTGAGATAGGAAGATCCTCTCTGTGGGTATAGGTAACACCATCCTACGGGCCAGGGTCCAAGAAATAATAAAAGAAGGAACTGAGCTGAGCACAAGCTTTCACCTCTCTCTGGTTTCTGACTGTAGACACAATGTGACCAGTTGCCTCAACCTCCTGCCACTGTGCTTTCTCTGCCATGAGTGACTATGCCATCAAACTCTGAGCCAAAATAAACCCTTCCTTTTTGTAAAATTTTATTTTATGTCAATTGGTGCTTTACCTGTTATGTTATGTCTGTGTAAGGGTGTGAGATCCCCTGGAACTAGAGCTACAGACAGTTGTGAGCTGCCATGTGGGGGATGGAAATTGAACCCCGGTCTCTGGAAGAGCAGTCAGTGCTTCTAAATGATGAACCACCTCTCCAGCCCTGTTCTGCTTTCTTCCTTAAGTGCTTCTGTCAGACATTATATTGCAACAAGGAACATAATGAATACAGAACAATGTAACCAGATGCTTCTTTCCCACCTGCCAGTTCCCGAATAACCATTCAGAGGCTTAGTATTACTTATAAATGTTTGACCAATAGTTTGGGCTTTTACTAACTAGATCTTACAACGTAACCCATTTCTCTTAATCTATATATATTGCCTTGTGGCCATAGTGTTACCTCATTTTCTACATGTCTTCCTTCCTCAGCAGCTGGCTGGCTTCTCCCAGACTCCACCTTTCTACTCCTGTATCTCTGCTTGAATTTTCCACCTGTCCATCCTGCCTTGCTATAGGCCAAAGCGGCTTTATTTATCAACCAATGAGAGCAATGCATATTCACAGCAATACAGAAAGATATCCCAAGGCAGCTCAACACTTCAGACAAAGGGATCCTGTGTTCCTTCATGGCACAGCCTTCTGTCTCTCCATTAGCCACAACAAGAATGTGACCTCTCCTGCCAGTGGCACTGGGATTTGTCTCTGCTGCATGAACAAGCTTTTTGGGATCCTATTCTTTTTGGATGTATACCTTGCTCAGCCTAGACATAGTAGGGTGGGCCTTGGACCTTCCACAAAGCAAAGTGTCTTACCCTCTCTTCGGATTGGAGGGGGGAGAGGTGGAAGGGTGTATGGAGGGAGTGGGAGGAGAGGAGGAAGTGGAAATTTGGATTGGTATTTTTAAAGTAATAAAATAATAATAATAAGTCTGAAATATTAAAAAGGAAAGAACTCTACTACACTGTTTTACCTTTTTTTATTTTTTTTTATTTTTTTATTTTTTGGTTTTTCGAGACAGGGTTTCTCTGTGGCTTTGGTGCCAGTCCCGGAACTAGCTCTTGTAGACCAGGCTGGTCTCGAACTCACAGAGATCCGCCTGCCTCTGCCTCCCGAGTGCTGGGATTAAAGGCGTGCACCACCATCGCCCAGCTTTACCTTTTTTTTAAATAAATTTTATTTATTTATTTATTTATTTATTTATTTATTTATTTATTTATTATATATACAGTGCTCTGCCCACATGTATTTCTGCAGGCCAGAAGAGGGCACCAAATCTCATTACAGGTGGTTGTGAGCCACCATGTGGATGCTGGGAATTGAACTCAGGACCTTTGGAAGAGCAGGCAGAGCTCTTAACCACTGAGCCATCTCCACAGCCCCACTGTTTTAGAATAGAAAGACACATTTCTAACTATTTCTAAAACAATTCAAAACTCCACAGATTCAACGCAATGCCCATCAAAATCCCAGCAAAATTATTCAAAGACCTCAAAAGAACGGTACTCAACTTCATATGGAAAAGCAAAAAACCCAGGATAGCCAAAACAATCCTGTGCAATAAAAGAACTTCTGGAGGCATCACAATCCCTGACTTCAAACTCTATTACAGAGCTACAGTACTGAAAACAGCCTGGTATTGGCATAAGAACAGACAGGAGGGCCAATGGAACCAAATAGAAGACCCAGATATCAATCCACACATCTTTGAACACCTGATTTTTGACAAGGAAGCAAAAATAAAATGAAAAAAAGAAAGCATATTTAACAAGTGGTGATGGCATAACTGGATATCAACATGTAGAAGAATGAAAATAGACCCATATCTATCACCATGCACAAAACTCAGGTCCAAATGGATCAAAGACCTCAACATAAAGCCAGCCACACTGAACCTCATAGAAAAGAAAGTGGGAAGTACACTTGAATACATTGGCACAGAGAACCATTTCCTAAATAGAACCCCAGCAGTACAGACACTGAGAGAAACAATTAATAAATGGGACCTCCTGAAACTAAAAAGCTTCCGTAAAGCAAAGGACATGGTCAACAAGACAAAACGACAGCCTACAGAATGGGAAAAGATCTTCACTAACTCCACATCAGACAGAGGTCTGATCTCCAAGATACACAAAGAACTCAAGAAAGTGGACACCAACAGCACTCGGGAGGCAGAGACAGGCGGATCTCTGTGAGTTCGAGACCAGCCTGGTCTACAGAGCTAGTTCCAGGACGGGCTCCAAAAACCACAGAGAAACCCTGTCTCGAAAAACCAAAAAAAAAGAAAGAAAGAAAGTGGCGGGCGGTGGTGGCGCACGCCTTTAATCCCAGCACTCGGGAGGCAGAGGCAGGCGGATCTCTGTGAGTTCAAGACCAGCCTGGTCTACAGAGCTAGT
>NW_004949183.1:1464253-1475066 GCF_000317375.1 Microtus ochrogaster
GCACTGGCTTTGTGGGAGCCTAGGCAGTTTGGATGCTCAACTTGCTAGACCTGGATGGAGGTGGGGGTTCCTTGGACTTCCCACAGGACAGGGAACCCTGATTGCTTTTCGGGCTGAGTGGGGGGACTTAATTGGGGGAGGGGAGGGAAATGGGAGGCGGTGGCGGGGAAGAGACAGAAATCTTTAATAAATAAATAAATTTAAAAAAAGAAAAACCAAAAAAAATATTTTGAGTGAGGTAATCCAGACACAGAAAGACAATTATCACATGTACTCACTCATAGGTGGTTTTTAAACATAAGGCAAAGAAAACCAGCCTACAAACTACAATCCCAGAGAACTTAAACAACAATGCAGACACTAAGAGAGACTTACATAGATCTAATCTACACAGAGAGTAGAAAATAGAAAAAGACAAGATCTCCTGAGTAAATTGGGAGCATGGGGACCTTTGGGGAGGGTTGAAGGGCGGGGGAGAGGCAGGGAGGGAAGCAGAGAAAAATGTAGAGCTCAATAAATATCAATAAAAAATGAAAAAAAAAGAATTCAAAACTCCATGTTCAGGACTAAAATAGACATGTAAAATTATGTAATAATAAAATTGGAAGTCTGCCAAAATAAATAAATTCTAGTGTTTGTTTCCCACAACACTGTGCCAAAGTATAAAATACAGTTTTATACAAAAGAAAAAAAAGAACGTGACCTCTCTAGCCAGGCATGTTGATATATCTTTAAACTCAGCACCCAGTAGGCAAAGACAGGTGGATCTCTATGAGTTTGAGGCCAGTCTGGTCTACATAGGGAGTTCCAGGATAGCCAGGGCTACACAAAAAGACTGTCCCCAAAAAAATAAAAAACAAACAAAAAACTGGCCTCTCTTTCCACACCAGACCTTTGTCCTCTTAGTATTGATCCTAAGGACTCCCCAGGCACTTGGGTTGTTTCCAGAAAACAGATTTGTTGCATTTGTAAAGCTGTGTTACTGTGTTTATCTAAAACATCTGATTGATCTAATAAAGAGCTGAACAGCCAATAGCTAGGCAGGAGAGGGATAGGCGGGGCTGGTAGGCAGAGAGGGAAGCAAGAGATATCAAGGTACAAGAGAACCAGGAGAGTAGAACTCTAGGGGCCAGCCACGCAGTCACACAGCCTGCCGCTTAGTAAGAATGAAAGTAAGACATATAGAAGTGAGATAAGAAATAAGCTCAGAGACAAAGGGTAGCTGGAATAATATAATTTAAGAAAAGCTGGCTAGAAATAAGCCAAGCTAAGGCTGGGTAATTATAAGTAATAAGGCTCCATGTGTATTTATTTGGGAGCTGGGTGACAGGTCCCCAAAAGAGTCAAGAATAAAAACAACCAACAATATAGATCTTTCCCCCATGAAGACTCAGGATTCAGTTTCAAGGAGTTCCCTTTCCAGAAGATGCAGAGCTGGAGATAGCTCCTTTCTAGGAATCAGGCTCAGAGTCCCTTAGGCTTCATCCATATGAATGTAGGGTTCAGGGAGCTTGGAAGCTAAGAAGGGGATTTGAAGCACTAATATGTGGATGAGACAACTGAGAGCAAACTCTTTTTCTCCACAGTACCTTTTCTGATGACTTTTCAAAAGACAGACTGGGGTTGTCACAGAGGACTAGACAATTCAAATTCAGAGTGGTTCCCAGCAGCATACATCAAGAGTAGATGAGGTCTGGTCTAACTACCTACTACAATGTGCTCCCAAGATATCCTGACCTGCTCTACTCTCTTCCCTCCTCAATGTGATCTCAGATTTTCTACTATAGAAACAGAGCCAATCATAGCAAAGTTCACTACAAACTACCATCATGCTTGCCAGAGAGGCAAGGTGCTCTCCATGGTGCAGACAAACATCTGGCCCCAATCAAAGGAAATCTCAGCCTCCGTGTCAGACCACTCACTATGTCTCAGCTTACCCAAGAGAAACTGAGAGAGCTGGCCATTGAGATGGCAGAGCCACTGGTACTGGTGGTTGTAGCACTGCCCAACCCCAGATGGATCCTGCCCCACTGCTGTAATAGTGACCAGTTCCCATGCAGACTGAGCAGAGTAGGCACAGATGTGGCAAGTGAACAGTGACTTCAAGGCACCCATAGCAGCTAAGAGGACACAAGGACCTGGGAAGGTTTAAGGAAGTACTCCCTTTTTACTCCAGAGCCCTTGCCAAGCCTGAGAATATGTCCCTACATTCAAAGACAACAGCTGGGCCTTCCCTTAGAAAGCCCCCCTTTTCCTTTCAGATTTGTTCCCATGATATCCCTTTCTGTTTCCAGGAAAGGAAAGGTCCAAAGAGGCCAGTCTACAGAAATCTTAAAGGTTGTCAAGGTCTAGGCCTGGAAATATGAGGAATGACTGCTAAAAACCCAGGAAGTCCTTGGAGTGATGCAAATGATCTTGAAGTATATGGAGGGAATGGTTTCATGCATTGTGAATAAACTAATTTATTCACTCAATTATATGGTTTAAAATAGGTGATATGGTTGCACATGCTTTTAATCTCAGCACTTGAGAGGAAGAGACAGATGGATCTCTGACTTTGACGCCAGCCTGGTCTGCATAGTGAGTTCTTAGGATAGCTATGGCTATGTAGAGAGAATCTGTCTAAAGAAATAAATAAAATGAATGGGTAAAAAGAAGAATCTTTTGGTGTTATCTGTAAAAGAGACTGACACAGGATCTTACTCTGTAGCTCAGGCTGGCCTGGAACTTGCTGTACAACCCAGGCTAATCTCAAAACTCATTATTCCTCTGCGTCTACTTCCCCAGTGCTAGGATTATAGGTGTGAACCACACACATGGTAAAATGACCAAAATATTACATGTTATCTCAACAAAAATATTTTAGAGCTGGAGAGATAGCTCAGCTGGTAAAGTGTTTGCCTTGTAAACATAAGATTATGAGTTTAATCCACAGAATCTATATTTTTAAAAGCCCAACACTGATGGTATACATGTGCAATTTCAACCCTGGAGAGATAGACAGACAGGTAGCTCCCTGGGGCTCACCAACCTTCAAGCCTAGTGTACTTGGCAAGTTCCAAGCCAGTGAGAGATGCTATCTCCAAAAATAAATAAATAAAAATAAAAAAGAAAGATGGGAACAGAATGACACCCAGGGTTGCCTTCTGGCATGCATGCACATGCATGAACACATGCATGCATGCACACACACACACATACTCACTCACTCACTCACTCTCTCTCTCTCTCTCTAAAAATAAAGCACAGGTTCTTATAATGTAGGCACTCCAGCTCCAATGTGAACTTTTTTATTGTAAAAGAGAAAAACAGTAATGACAATATTAGGGCCAGAGAATAGCAACTAACATCCTCCCAGAGTGCTCTGGCATGATCCCAGGGAATCTAGGCACCTGGAGCCCTGAAGACATGAGGGACACTCTGGGGAAAGTGAAGGTCATGCCCACTTCTGGATGCTCACCGGATCTGGTGTGAAAAAATGGGGACACATGAAACAAGGAATGGAAGCCAGGAAATAAATAGGGGCAGGCTAGCATATCACTTTTGATTCTCCTCCTCCTCTTTCTTTCTCTCTCTTTGTGTGTTATAATGGTCTTACTATGTAGCCTAGAGTATCTGGTAACTTGGTGCTCCTCTTGCCTCAATCTCCCCTGTGGATTACAGGTATGTTCTACCATGTCAGGTTAGTTATCTCTGGTTTCCTGGCAGGATGGTTGCAGATTACTAAAAGCTGAGATGACTCCCATCCCCTAACTTTGAACTGCCCAGAACAAGCAGTGGGACACCAAGAAGTGGCTTCCCAGGACCTAACCTTCCTGCCTGCCTTCCCTGCCTCCTCACCGTGTACTTGTCCCATTTCTTCTCTGGGTCATAGGGCTCCCAGCGACTGGCAGGAAAGATGTGCTTGTTCTTCTCATACCAGCTCCTCAGCACCACTTTGCCTGCATGTGACTGGGGAATGAAGGCTGTGATTCAGGGCCATCCTACCTGACCTTGCCTTCCTGTGACTTCTCCCCAAGGATAACCCCAATGTCAGGCTCAGGACGTCTTTGCCTGCCCAGTACCCTGGCACTATCATACCTCATCCTTCTCCACAGTGGCATCACTGAGCAGTCGTACATCATCATGAACATCGAAGTTGAAGAGTGGCCCTGGAGGGGAGAAGCAGTAATCCCAAAGCCATACTACTGCCTTTCCCAACATATTAGAAAAAGCTAAGCTAGAATCACTCACCACTCTTTCCTCGTGCTTTGGTGACGATGAAATCGTAGAAGCTGTGATGCTAGGAGCAGAGGGTGGGAAAGGCAAGCTTGATGATCCATCATGGTCTCTATCACCCACTCCCCACACTCCTACCTGCAGGGTGGGAGCAGGCACCACTGTGCCTACTAGCCCTGGAAGAGTGCACAACAGTATAGTGACTCTCCTATGAAACAGTGTGCTTGACTCAGGGTTGAAGGGACTCACGTGGGGGATGATTAGGTCCTCCTTGATATACATGAGCTGCTCCACCCCTGCTGACCTGAAAGAGATTGGAGGGGATGAATACTTGGAAGTCAGTGAGTTGGCACAATACTTTAAGCCTTAATGCTTAAGGGAAGCTGTGCAGTTTAGTGAGCCTGGGATAGCAGTCCCAGTGTCTTCCACTTCTGGACCATATCACCAAGGCAGGGCTCTCTCACCTGAGCTCTCTACAGCAAGAAGTTAAGAAAAAAGGGCACAACTCTCCTCTTTGAGCAGCACAGTGCTCAGCACAACATCTTCCCAGCAGTGGAGCAGTCAGCATGGTTGTCTGATACTCTGGCTGGGGAGGCAGGCTCTTCAGGTGCATAACAAAGGCACACACAATGCATAGCTTGCTCACCTGAGCTCACTGAAGTCTTTGCGCAAGATCTCGAGTGCTTTCTGCAGGAACTGCTGCATGGTGTTGCCCTTTTTCATCTGCAGAAGCAGGTATACCAGTGGGTTGGGAAGGAAAGACAACGGCCCAAAGAAATACCTCCAAAAAGACAAAGATCCACCCTGCTATCCACAGAGGTTTCCCAAGCCAAGACTGTCAGTTGCTTTCTATTGAACTCAAGACAAAGGAGCTCTTCCATTGCCTACCTTAACTGTGCGCCGGTGTCCAGAGCCATCCCAGTAACTAAAGGTGATTTCAATCTCTTCACCTACAAAGAAGAGTTGCCTCTTGGTCTAGAGACCCAAGTGCCCAGAGTTCCCTTGGGCTACATAGCCAAGGTGAATATTTGCAAGAGAACTTCTTGAGTCTTAGTCCTGTTTTTTCACTGCCCCAACTTTGGATCACACATGTTCAACTCTACTAGAACTTATTGTTTTTGTGTCTGTTTTGTTTTTAACTTTTTGAGATTGGGTCTCATGTAGCCAAGACTGGCTTCAAACTAGCCATGTAGCTAAGGATGACCTTAAACTTCAGATCCTCTTGCCTTAAGCTCTTGAATGCTGAGATAACAGGCCTAAGCAACTGTATCTAGCTATATAGTACTTACTCTTGATTTTCTCCTGCTTGGCTTCCCATTCCTGACGCAGCTCTTCTCGAAGCCGATTTTCCTCCTCCTGAGAGGAAATGGACAAAGGATGAGGTTAAGGGCTGCTCCCTGAGCAATAGTTTCCACCAAGGTCAACTTCATGATCAATACAAAGGCAACACCAGAGCCAGGCAGTTTTTACCTCCCTGTCCCGGTCAGGTAAGAAGCTCGTGTCTACATCAGGGTTCTTCCCCAGTTTCCTTTTCTTTGTGGTAATCTCTAGAGCAATGAGACAAACATCTTACCATTTTTCAGAAAATGATTCTGTGGTTTTGTTTTTAGACATTTATGTAACCCCGAGTGACCTGAAACTCTCTTATGTAGACCAGAATGGGCTCAAACTCAGAGATCTACCTACCTCTGTCTCCTGAGTGCTGGGATTAAAGGCATGTGGCACCATGCCTGTACTAAAAATGGTTTTGATCTCCATGGACCTGTCTGTCTGTAAGGTCTCTCAGGCAACTGGAACATGTTTTAAGAACTACTGACTTAGCCAGCCTTGATGGAACACACCTTTAATCCCAGTACTCTCAAGAGCAGAGGCATGTGGATCAGGGTTTAAGCCCAGCTTGGTGTACACAGTGAGTGCCAGACATACCACAACTACAGTTAAACCTGTTTTAAAAATAATCATTCATGCCGGGCGGTGGTGGCGCACGCCTTTAATCCCAGCACTCAGGAGGCAGAGGCAGGCGGATCTCTGTGAGTTCGAGACCAGCCTGGTCTACAAGAGCTAGTTCCAGGACAGGCTCCAAAACCACAGAGAAACCCTGTCGATCATTCATATGATGGTGGCACACACCTTTAATCTCAGCATTCGGGAGGCAAAAGAAGGCAGATCTTTGGGAGTTTGAAGCCAGCCTGGTCTAAAACTGCTAGGGCTATTACACAGAAAAGCCTTGTTTCCAAAAACACTAAAATAAATAAATAAAATAAAAATAAAGGGAAAAACAGAACTACTAACCTAAATAAATAACAAGCATAAACTAAAAGAAATAATCATAGATGCCAGGGAGCTGGGTGTCTAGTTCCTATTGCTAAGACCTCAAAATGATGGAAAGGGAAAACTCACCACCAGTGCTTTTCAAAAGTCTCAGTGAACTCGGGGTAGTGGCACACACCTGTAATCCTAGCACTCGGAAGCCTGAGGCAACAGCACTGAAATTTAGAGGCCAGCCTAGGATATACAGTAAGACTATCTGAAAGAAAAAGATCCCACTAATACACAGTGAGGTTGACAACCTTTCCACTAGCCTGTGCAATCTAGAATTGCTCCTAAGGTAGACGCAAGATGATTATCAAGGTCAGACTGAGCTACATAAGACCTTGTCTCAAAATAAATCAAGCACTACTTGCCACCTAAAGCCCTGAGCACTACTGAATGTATATCTAACTCAACAAGCTATCTAATGATATTATTTCACATACAGTTGGGTTAAATGTACTACTAAAGTGGAAGGGCCCAGTGTGGTGGTACACACTTATAATCTTAGCATTGAGGAAAATCTCAATAAAAGAAATTTAAAAAAAATTAAAGCGGCAGGAAACAACCACAGGAAGGGGGACCTACATGACTAAGATAACAGCTATTACCTAACTTATTCCAAGTCCTCAAATGCGTCCTTTGTCCTGTTATTTCAGTCCAACTGTTTCACTTCATTATCTACTCGTCCTAACCCTCTCCCATCTCTGCAACTAATGAAATACTCATCCTTCATACCCAACACAACTATTCCCCATATAACTCTTTCTCTCACATGGATCTCATAATTTCCCCTGGGCTCTAAGGAAAGCAGCATTCCTGAGTGTCCGGAGTCCATACTGACTGTGTAGCCTGGCAAGGCACAGAACAGATATACATACATAGGGCTATACATTAGAGGCACTGGATTTTAGAAGGTATAAGATCAAATTCATCAATCACTACCAGTGCCCAGTGGCCACCTGTGGTGAGCAGTTACAATACCTGGCAGTGGCCAGGCATGGCACACACTTTAATGCCAGTACTCAGGGAGGCAGAGGCAGGTGGAACTGGTGTGAGTTCAAGGCCAGTCTTGTCTACAAAGTGAGTTCCAGACAGCCAGGACTATTACACAGATAAACTGTATTTTGGAAAAACAAAACCATACCAAATCAAACAAAAAAAAACCCTCACAATACCTGGCAGTGTAGTCACAAACATTCCCATTATTTCAGAAATTTTCAGCAGGCTATCCACTCCCCTCAGTTTATCCTGTGTGCCCCAAAGGACAGCTTCTGGATCCCTTTAGACCAGGCACTAGTCCTCTGGTAACTTCCCACACTGGTGGCTCCTGTACAGGGACCTCTGGCCTAGCTCTGACTCAGTCTTCTGCTGCCAGTACTTCTGTACTTTAGCTTTAAAACAATGGTGCTGCCTCAGTTCTGTTTTTCCTTACACTGTGTGAAACTAGGGACCACAAGCCCAGTAGGTAACCAGGGCTAAAGAATGAGTGTGCTTCTTCCTTTGCCGGCCCAAATGTTAGCCCAAATGCCAGGACAGAGCTCTGGCTGGCGGTGCCCTCACCTGCCCTCTCCAGTTCCTCCTCATACATGGCCACCTCTTCCTCCTCTTCACCTCCCTCCTCTTCTTCCTCCAAGGTGAAGGACAGGCTAGAGATCTTCCGCTTGGCCTCCTTCTTGCGCTCCTTCTCTCGCAGCTTCTCTAGCTTCCTACCAAGGCATGGATGGCCATCATGCCTCATGTTCCTGCCCTGAGGCCCCTTCTCTGACCCAGAGCCACTGTGTACCTAGCAAGGGGTCCACTTAGCACAGGCTGGATCTCCCCAGCACCCCAGAGGGATTCTATTTGCCCTAGTTTACTTCAAGCTCAGGGCTCTGATTATGACACACCAAGCATAAAGGACACAGGGGTCATGGGACAGAGAGGAATGGGGACAATGCAGGCTGTTCAGGCACCCAGTAAAAAGAAAGGACTCAGAAAGGACTCACCACCATTACAGAGGAACAGAAAGAAAGATAAACCTGGAAAGTGAGAACCAGTGTGGAGCTCAATAGATACCACAACTGCTCCCAAAGCAGAAAATGGGGTCTCCCTGTGGAATGGGGATGGGAACAGCCTGACCCACCCCAGAAATTCCCAAGCACTAGCTGTACTATAAAGGGAGGACGGCTTAGAGAGGATGGGGGACCCACAGCTGTAACTCCTTTGACTGTTCCTTTTTTGCCAGCTGCTTCTCTCTCTCTTTCACCAGTGCCTCCTGTTTGGCCTTCATGTCATTCAGGGTCACGAGACCTGTGAGGCAAGGAGATAGGGAAGGGAAGGCTGGTCATCCAGGGCCAGTGAAGGAGTAGCTCCTGGCTCTGGAAGAAGGTGGTACAAGTGTCTTGCTTACCCACGGTACTGGACTTGAGCTCTGCTTCCACAGCGTCATAGTGGGCAGAAAACTTCTTATCAATGTTGGATTTCATTATATTCTCCTGCAGGGGAGGGACACATCAGTGAAGGTCATCCACCACTCCACTGTGGAAGTGAAAGAGTGGCTATGGATCCCAGATCGGTACCCAGACACACTATGATATAATCTTAGAAAACACAGACATACACCCTTCCTTTTCTAGGTGGAAGGGTCCATGAAGCTAGGAAGGCTAAAGTAGCCAAAGGTCATCCTTTCCTTGTCATCTCTAAGCTGCTCTGGCCTCTTCAGGTCTCCAGCTGGGCATCAGCACTCCCTCAGTACCCTACAGCCACCACCATACTCACCTTTAAGTTGAAGATCCTGAGACCCAAACCATGGGATTTCAGGAAAGAATAAACAAGAAAATGAGGGATCCCTGTGAGAATTTTCCTTCATTTTGGCCCAGGATGCTGTCAGCAGTCATCCAGGTCACTGTTCTTCAGTCCAGTCCTATCTTAATAGGTACAATTTAGGTCCCTCTCTGACCAGGATTTCAAATGAATGGGCAGCAGAAGTATACTTCCAGCTGCCACTGAGGCAATGAGGTCAGAACTAGAGAACTACGTGTCAATCCAAGCATGACTGAGGGTTGATGATACCTCCATCTGATGGCTGGTTCTTGGGTTTGGCCTCTCACTTCCCTAGATAGGGCCTGTTCTCACCTGGAGAGCTAAGGCCCTGCTTCTGTCAGGAGTCTTGCCCAAAGGATTAAGCCAAGGTCTCCTTGGTACCACGCCCCTGAATCCAGTGGCCACTGACTGAAGAAGCCCTGAGGGACGCACTAGTATTCTGGGATGCTAAAGGCTCTGGAATGAGCTTCAGGGGCATACTCCTGTGCCTCTCCACAGGAAATGTATGTATCGGAAGCCTGGGAACATGAACTAGGAAACTCTGTGCTCAAGTCTCACCCAACATCAGTGCCACCACTGTGGATCCCTCCTGCTAAAGTTTTCACAAGCTAGTGGTCTCAATCTCTGACAAGGCCCAACACTGAGCCCACTTTACAGAATACACTGTCTCAGCTGGCTTCCAATACCAGTCAGAGATGCAGAACCAAGTCCCGCCCCCGGTGTGGGGCCCGCCCTCTGGGCTCTCCTAGCCCGCCTAGGGGTCTCCCAGAGTCAAGCAGCATGAGACCGCCAGGGGGCCTGCACGAAGCGCATGCTCTGAGGCGCCCCGGCCTGGCCCACACCTCTGCGATCCTCTGCTTCATCTGTTCCATTTGCTCACGCTGTTTCTCCCTTTTCTTCATCAGGTGCATGGCGCGGC
This sequence comes from Microtus ochrogaster, assembly GCF_000317375.1. Lineage (NCBI taxonomy): Eukaryota > Metazoa > Chordata > Mammalia > Rodentia > Cricetidae > Microtus > Microtus ochrogaster. Next base: position 1,474,506 of record NW_004949183.1, read on the forward strand.
CCGCCTCGCTTGCGGCACCCTTATACTGAGCCATAGTGACTATGGCTATGGCTGTGGCGGCAGTGGCGGCTGTGGCGGCGACGAGCGGCGGCAGCGGAGACGACAGTGGCGGTGCAGACTTCTGCCTGAAGGAGTCCTGGCGACGGCGGTTTAGTCAGCTGACTATGACGTCACCAACCAGGGAACGTACGGACGCTGGCCCTGCCTTACGCCCTCCCCTCCCCCCCCCCGTGACTCTGGCACGTGATCACACCTCTCCCCGCCCCACAGGAGGCCGGGCTCCTTCCCTCACCGTGTTTTGATAAACTACAAATTCTCCTCGCTCTATTGTGACAGAGCTGTGTCCCCTAGTTTCTTGCACGCCCTCAAAGTTAACTGCTGTCTTAAGCTACAGTCCCCTTGAAGTCTCCTGTTGGCCCCAAGACTGAGCACAATGCTCCCCTGAGTTGGTTCTTAGAGCTCTTGAGCTATGTCTCATGGTCAGGTGTCCTCATAACTTTGAAGCTATTTCCCCTACTTTGTCACAGACTGACACTTATTTGGCGGCTTGGATTTTTTTTT
>NW_004949183.1:1475276-1487885 GCF_000317375.1 Microtus ochrogaster
GACAGGGTTTTTCTCTGTGGTTTTGGAGCCTGTCCTGGAACTAGCATTTGTAGACCAGGCTGGTCTCGAACTCACAGAGATCCGCCTGCCTCTGCCTCCAGAGTGCTGGGATTAAAGGCGTGCGCCACCGCCCGGCCAGTGGCTTGGATTTTTTTTTGTTGTTGTTGTTGTTGTTATCATCCAAGGCTAAGTATAGGTCCCTTTACTTCCCTAGGACTAAAGCTGGCTCCTAATCCCCGCTTGAAAATTTGAGTGTGAGACTGAAGAGATGGCTCAGGCAGTGATTGGTACTAGAGAGGTACTTCCAAAGGACCCAGGTTCAATTCCCAACAACCACATAGCAGCTCACAAGAGATTGTAACTCCAGTTCTTGGAGATCCAACTCCCTCTACGGGCCTTTGCAGACAGCAGACATGCAAGTGGTACACATTTGTCTAAGGAAAACATCCATACACATAAAATGTTAAATTTGTACATATATATATATACACACACACACACACACACGTGTGTGTGTATGCATAAGTCATGGAACATGTGCAGAGGTCATATTATGGAGCTGGGCTCCAAAGAGGTTGCCTGGAAAGTGCCTTTATCCATTGAGTGCTTCCCTGCCTCAGCCTAGAATAGCCTTGAACCCAAAGTCTCCACACCTAGATGCCTTCTCTATGACTTAGAAACCACTACTGCAGCTGGGCAGTGGTGGCACACACCTTTAATCCCAGCACTTAGAAGACAGAGGTAGGCAGAGTTCAAGGCCAACCTGTTTTACATAGTGAGTTCCTGGACAGCCAGAGCTCTTACACAGAGAAACCATGCCTCAAAATATCAAAAAGAAGCCGGGCGGTGGTGGCGCACGCCTTTAATCCCAGCACTTGGGAGGCAGAGGCAGGCGGATCTCTGTGAGTTCGAGACCAGCCTGGTCTACAAGAGCTAGTTCCAGGACAGGCTCCAAAACCACAGAGAAACCCTGTCTCAAGCCGGGCGATGGTGGCGCATGCCTTTAATCCCAGCACTTGGGAGGCAGAGGCAGGCGGATCTCTGTGAGTTCGAGACCAGCCTGGTCTACAGAGCTAGTTCCAGGACAGGCTCCAAAGCCACAGAGAAACCCTGTCTCGAAAAACAAAACAAAACAAAAAAAAAAAGAAACCCTGTCTCGAAAAACCAAAAAAAAAATATATATATATATATCAAAAAGATAAAAGAAGCCACAAGTGCAAAGATGACACAACACCAGTTGCTGATTGACCTACTTCACCCTTGAGGATACAGTTCTAATTCCAGAAGCTAAACTGCTGTATTCCTGCAAAACAACCCAACAAACTTTGAGCAAAGAACCTAAAGATCCAGATTCAGGTTTCAACAGTTTTATTGGGAGGTTTCTGTTTTCTGTGAAATACACTAGAGATTGAGGAAGGGGACACATTCACTTTGCAAGATAAGGGTTTCCCACCACTAAGGGAAAAGACATGGGGCAGGGCATACTGGGGTTTGGATCCACTTTCCCACCTCTTTCTGCTTTGCTCACATTTGCTTTTTATCAGAGAACACAACACAAAGACAAGAAATTAAAAATAGATCAACCCCCAGAGGAGGCCACACCTAAACCTTCACCCAACCCAGACTTTGCCAGGGCTGGGAGAGGCCAGGGCAGCTCACTCTACAGCCCCAGGCTGCACAGAAAGGCTGAGGGACAGACAGGTAGGCTATAGTTAATAAATTAGAATAAATTATAAGGGGGAGAAGGAATGCAATTTTGTGCTGGGAGGGGTCCCTTCTCTCTAAGAGTTGGGGGAGAAGACAAAGGCCACTACATAGTGAGTAAGAACAGTGGGGGCAGAGTCAGTTTTTCCTCTACTCCTTCCTAAACAGCAGAATTAGGGTGTACATGTACACACACATACATACATACATACATACATACATACATACACACACACAGGAATCCTCTTTTCCTAGAACAAGGGTAGGCCAAGAAAGAGGATACTATCCAACCCCCATCTCCCAAACTATCGCTAAGGTTAAGGATTTGGTCGGTGAATCAAATCAATGAGGTGGATGATCGGAATGTGGTGGGGGAAGCAGACGATGCTGGAAACAGGGATGTGCCCAGCCATACCATCTTCCCTGCCCCAGAGAAGGACATATAGGTTGGGGAGAGGGTAGTAGGGGCTGGATGAGGGGAGTCAGTAATCACTGATCAGCCTCTCCAAAGACATCATTCTGTTTGCGCTTCATGTTCTCAAAATCAAAGGCAGACCCAGCCATGCGTTTGTAGATATCTTTGATGTCATTGCAGGTGGTCTCAAAGTGTGTGGTGGCATCATAGGAGCAGGAACAAAACACCTGTAAATAAGCAAAGACCCAGGGCTCAGAGAAGTCAGACAGAGGATCTTGGGTGTGCATCAAGAAGCAGGGCTGACTGAGACAGGTTTCTTACCTGACTCTCAGAACCATCATCAATGGGTTCATACAAATCACTTATAGCCACAAACCTGAAGGGGAAATGGAAGACAGAGGGAGATTAAAGTTTCACAATAGGCCTTGTCCATTCCTGGTCTTCAACCCAGCCTGCCCAGTTTGGCTCAGCCCCTCACTTCTGGTCAATGGGTTCCAACAGCTCCAATGCAGGCTCAACTTCCTTTTCCGGTTCTGCAGTCTCCACGGTGGTGCTGGCAATGGCTATGTATTTGCCCTGTGCTGCCACGTTGTGCGCATAGGAGATCATGCACACATAGATGTCTGACCACAAGAAACACTCAGTTAACATATGCCAGGGGAAATGACCACACAAAAAGGTAGTTCTTAGGAAATGGACAGGAATCTGGCCCACCTGCCCCTCCCCAGCCCAACATGCAGACAGCATTTAAACTGTCGCTCTCATAAAGAGAAGGCCATCCAATCCCAGGTATATTCCATAACAAAATGTCACACAAATCCCCAAGACTTCCTGTGAGAATAGAGGCATAGCAACAGAAGGCAGTCCCTCATGGCTTGGCCTACCTGACTTCCTGTTGACCTGGTTCTGAGGGATGATAATTTGACAGGAATTAGCATCATTGGTGTTCTTGATGGGGTGGCTGAGGATACAGATGATGCGGATAACCTGGCCAGCCTTCCGTACACGGTCTGGGATGTAGCTAGGGTCACAGATCAGCTGCTTGCAGTGGGCCACCTGTAAAGGCACCAGATGACTTTACCCCTTGCTCTGTGTAGTAGTAAGCCAAGTCAAAAGTCAAGCCAAGCAGCTGAGTTGTCATCACCACCCCTCCTATGCACATAGCCCCTTTCTTGAAGCTCAGAGAGGTGAGCCTTCACATGCAGGGCTAGGTGGTGACCCTACTGCTGAAACACAATGATCACAAACACTTTTTTTGCTGTTGATGGGGTTTTTGTTTGAGTCTATTTGGCCCAAACTGGTCTGAAACTCAGGATCTTCCTCCCTGAGCCACCATACCAGGCTAAAGGATGCTTTCTTGGGCAGTGGCATATGTCTCAGTAGAATGCTTGCCTATCACGCATAAAGCCTTAGGTTAGATTTCTAGCACTGCATAAACCAGGTATGTTGAAACACACCTGTAATCCCAGCATGAAGAAGGTGGAAGTGCAAGGATTAAGAGTTCATCCTCAGCTATATAGACTATTTGAAGCCAGCCTGGGATACATGATACCCTTTCCAAAAGAATGCTTTCAGGACAACAGACACAGAATGTGACTTCTGAAGATTACGTCTTGATTTAAATCCATCTGCCTCTGCCTCCCTAGAACTGGAATTACAGGCACGCACCACCTTACCTAGCAATTTGAAGGATACTTTCTGTCAACAGGAATAGCTATGTAGACTTTTATTGATCTCCCAGTTCCTAGCTATAAGGCTCTCAGGGTTAAGCAACAGCAAACTTATCAGCAATAAGGCTCCCTATGAACATAGCCCTAAAAAAGACTAAACCTTAACTGAGCTACAGTAACAAATGCACAAGGCATAATTACCTCTCCCTCAGATTTCACACCCACCACCTTGCCATTCTCCATGATGATGTCATCCACAGGTTTGTTCAGCATATATGTTCCCCCATAGATGGCACTCAATCTGTAGTAAGGAAAATGATGGGTAAGTCTTCTCAGAAGAATGGGGACCAAATCTACTATACTATTCCCACCCTACCAGTGAGATAGAGAAAACTGCCCAGGTAGACAATAGTTAACTCCAACTATTTCAGGTATCCTTCCTATGAACTTGGGGCCCATCTTGGCATACTCCTTCCTCTCTGGAGCTTCCATCCAGAATATTCTATTTTGCAAAGGGCCAGTGAGCATAGCATAAAGAAGTAGCTCCCCAAAGAAAGAGCCCAGGAATTCAGAATAAAGGACTCTCTGGAAAAGAGCCAGCTTGCAAGAAAGCTGAACCTCAAGGTTCTGGGGTCCTAGAATTAGTACTCGTGCTACCAGGAGCTGGGGAAACTATGTTAATAGTGATCATCTCATTTACTTTGTATTTCATTTACTATTTAAATATTTTTTATAGTCACTATTTTATGTGTATGTATTTTATTTGCTCGTGTCTGTATACCACATGAATTCTTGGTGCCTGAGGAAGTCAGATGAGGGTGTTGAATCCCTAAAACTGGAGTTATGAACAGTTGTGAGCTACCATGTGGGTGTTGGAATTGAACCTGGGCCCTCTGTGAAAATAAGTGCTTTTGCTGAGTGGTGGTGGCACACGCCTTTAATCCCAGCACTTGGGAGAGACAGGCAGATCTCTGTGAGTTTGAGGTTAGCCTGTTCTACAGAGTGAGTTCCAGGACAAGCTCTAAAGCTACAGAGAAACCCTGTCTCGAAAAACCAAAAAAAAAAAAAACAAAACAAAACAAAACAAAACAAAACAAGTGCTCTTATCTGGTGAGCCAACTCTCCAGACTTTACTCTGCACTTTAATGTACTAGGGCTGTGCCCTCATTACCCAAGGATGGAACAATGTACATGAAGATTAGATGGGAAGGTAGGAGATGTCACAAAAATGCTCAAGGACATAATTTCCATTCTTGGCCTCAGTCTCTTATTTATTTCATTTTATTTTGGTGTTTCAAGACAGGGTTTCTCTGTGTAGCAGCCCTGGCTATCCTAGAACTCACAGAGATTCGCCTGCCTCTGCCTCCCAAATGTTGGGAGGCTTGCACTACCACCTGGCTTATTGGCCTTATTATTACCCATTAATGCCAGCTGGGAGGAAAAAAACACGTTCTCACCTTGCAAAGCCCTGGGGCAGCTCACCCAAGCCATAGAGTGGGTACAAATATGGGCTCTTGCCATACCGGGCCAAGGACTCACTGTACAACTTGATGCGGTTAATAGTCTCAAGACAGGGCTGATCTAGGTAGCTGGGGAACAAGAGAAGATGCTGTGACAGCAGCATCCCTGCTCACCTTCAAAGACAACAACACCCAGCCTTCCCACCACCCTTTGTGACCTGGCAAAGGTATGGGTCAAATGGAAGAGAGGGATGGAAATGTAACAGGTGAGCTTGTAAAAGGATATGCAGGGTGGGCAGTGGATACAATAGGCAGGTATGGGGAAGGTAAGGTGCAAGCCAGACAAGGGGGCTCCTGCCACCAGCCAACTTTCCCCTCACTCATCAGTGCGGTAGAGCGCCAAGGCGTGGCCAGTGAAATCAATGACATCTTGGCCCAGATCAAACTTCCGGTAGACATCGCGCATGCTGGTAGTCTGGGGGTCGACACCCTCAAAGGTTTTGGGGTCATTCTCATCAAAGTTTGCCACAAACACCAAGAATTTTCGGAAGCGTCGTTTTTCAAACATGCCCATCAGATCTGAAGGAAGGGTATTGAGAAGACCCTTTGTATTACTGGGACATAAAACTCCTCTTTCCACCAGAACAGGCCAAGAAAGTTGGTATCCTGGCTCCCACCAGAGCTCAGTCATGTAACCCTGCCCCACCCTTCTCAGCCTCAGTTTTTCTGTTTGTAGGAAAAGGCCCTCCCAGCACCACTTGGGGATGTTATGGGGATCAGGTAGGCCCTCTGCCAAAAAGAAATCCTCCTCTATGAGCTTCCTTTCTGGCAATTTGCTGGGACAGATAGTTCTGTCCAATAAAGGTACTATAAAGCAAGGGGCATCCGGTACTATGTGGAGCTAAGATTAGGCTTAGGCAAATATTTTGCCGATCTTGAGAATAGTCTGCCTCCTCCTATCCCCTTATTCTCTGGTTAAGGAGACTCATACTCACTAGAAGCCAAGGCCTCAGTCTCAGTGGATGGTACTTTGTAGATCTTGCCTCCCTTGTATACAAAGCTTCCCTCTACCACCTTGAAGTCCAGATAACGAGTCACTTCTGTATACAGTAGCATCTTTACTAGCTGACCTGTGTCCAGAGAGAAGAAGGGACATCAGTGGAGCTTCCTTCAAAAGCTCTCAGTTGTCTGGCTAACCTTATTCTGGAGCTTAACCCCCCCCCTGGTCTTCCCAATCACCACTACCCCCCAATCAACCATATACATCATCTTCTTAATCTCCCTCACCATTGGCCATGAGGAATTTTGGGATCAAGTCAACATTCCAGTCTCGGCCACGGCCCATTGACTCAGGGGGCCCTTCCAGCAACTGAAAGCGCTTATATAGCTAAAAGTAGGATAGGAAGAAAAAAAATGTCAAGGACCACCCATCCCTCTCACACTCTCCTGCCCAGCACCTGGAAATTACTTCACCCCATGCACCTATGTGAGAAACTAACAAGGGATCTGGGTCTAAGCCTAGGTCCAAGAAGCCTTACCTCCTCCAGGGGTGTGATGGAAGAGCTCTCACCCCCATAGTAGGGGTTCCGGTCCATGTGCAGCACCTTCTTACCATTCACAGACATGATGCCAGACAGTATGCATTCCTAGGGAAGGGGGTGGCATTTACAGCTATATGCCCATTTGCCTTCTGACCTGCATCCCTGATTTATGCCTGACACAAACCCGCCACAAATCTCACAATGTAAAGCCCTGGCTCTTGTAACGCCTAACACTGGGGAGAGGGAAGATGGTTTCATGTGATGTCTCCTTTATAACCCTACTGGGCAAAACGGTGAACTACTAGAGCATTAAAGTAGACTTAGGGAGGCAGAGCTTCCACCAGACCCAAGGACAGTCTTCTAGCACCAACAAGCCAAGAAAGTATCCACCTGCTCTGAGCCCACAAAAAAAGATAAGACAAGGAATCTGGAGAAGAACCAGTTCAAAGGGTCTAAGAAAGGGAAGGCCAGACCTTGAAATCCCAGACCCCCACCCTGAGCTGCTCCCCCGTCAAAGGACAGTAGCCCCTGACCCTTCTGGCCCTATATACTGGTCCAGATTCAAGATGCAAACCAACAAGATTTAGAGGAAGCAGGGAAGACAAACACCCCACCCTCACCGTCACTGTCACTAGCCCAAGGACAAAGGCCGAGGATATATTCAGCCTGAGATCTCCATGGAAAACCGGGTTGGGGTAGAGGGAATGTGCTAACTATCCCCCATTGCTGTTGCTTCTAGAACATTCCTTGGGTTTCCCCATCCCCTCCCAAAAGGCAGAAAGCCCGGATGAGAGCCCACCCTTGGAAAGCCCCCATACCCAAACCTTCATACTCCATGCCCTAGTGTGATCACCACAAAATGGTGAGGGATGCTAATCAAGGATGCTAAGCAAGTGATGAGTGCGGGCGATGGGTGGGAGCTGGGTGCAACCGGTCCAGTAGGGGGAGGGGGAGTTTTCCATCTCAGTGACACAAATAAGGAAAAGGAGAGGGGTCCGGGTTTAAGGCCTAGGGTGCGGGGGTACAGGCTGAAAGGGGGCCCTCTACGGGGACTTGAGAACATGACAGCACAATAGAGCCGACATCATAGGGTGAGGTAGAGGGGTGGGCGCGGGGCTGACTTTGCCAGGACAGGAGACAGGACCGCAATGATGGCAGAATGAGTCGGGTGGCCAGAGCTCTGCATCACCATGGGGGATGGGAAAGGCAGGATGCATGGCTATGAGCGCTGGAGTTGGCACTTACGGTAAGACCTGTCCCCAGCACAATCACATCGTATTCCTCATCCATGATCAGGCCTTGGTACCAGCGCCCGCTCGGCTCCTCCTCCTCCTTCACCACAGCAGCCGCTGCCTTTGCCGCCGCACTGAACCAAAGATGGCGGCTATCAGTCGTTTCCCTATCCCTCCGCCGCGTCAAAGAGTCCCTCTCCCTCTTCGGGCCCTGCCACACCCTACCGAAATCAGTTTTCCCCCGCTTGTTTTCTGGAAGGGCTTCCGGCGCCTGAGACCCAGCACCAGCACGACTCCGGTTACAACGACGATCTTCACGAGCCCAGAGAAATACGGGGCGGGGCGGACCTGCTGCAGGTGCTGCGCCCGTAAAGGATCCGTGCGCGGGAGCCGCGCGCGCCCCGCCCCGTCCCGCCCAGCGCGCTCCCGTCCCGCTCCCCTGGGAGTAACCGCAAGGCCCTGTGGTGTGTTTTTGCTGCTGCCAGTATCTCATTGAGAGAGCTACCGTCGTCAGGACTCAGGAGAAATAACAGGCCTCTCTACCCTAACTCGTTAGAGTATCAGCTTGCTGAAGATTCTCCCACCTTTCCAGTCTCACCTCCCTCCTGACAGGACCACACACCTGGGAACTTCTTCCCCTCGGTCAAGAAAAATCTACTGTCAGAAATGACACGAAGCCAAAGCCCAACACATGGCAACACGTCTTTATTTTATTAGGAAGGAAACAACAGAGTAGCCCCATCCCCGCCTCTTGACAGGCAATCCTAATAGGAACAAGTCAGAAACCCAGTGAGCACACTCTGCTCACCAGTCCTCGTAGAGGTCTCTTCCTTCTCTGGCCATAGAAATAAACCCCAGTGTACCGTTCATTCTTAACACATCACCCACCCAAAAACAATACCCAAGCTGGACAGACAGTTAAGTAGTCTTCACACCTCTCAAACTCAAGAAACTTCAAGTTCATTGCTGTTGCTGAAAGATTCATAAAGCTTTGGGAGTGAGCATTAATTACACAAAAGCACTATAAACAGCAAGGGATAGTAGCCAAGGGGCAAGAATAAATAAGAGGGAAAGGAGGAAAAGGAACCCTAGAATTAATGTCCCTTCCCCTCATGATGGTGGAACCTGGAAGATTTGCCTAATATCTATGAAGAATATATATACACTTCGCTGGAAGAGAAGGGGGATAGCCCCAGGAAAGTCCCTAAGCAGGTTGAAGAGGAAGCAAAACAGGCTGAGGGTAGTATAGGGTTCATGCTATAATAGGAAGAGGACAAACCCTTCCATCCACTGTGCCAAGATGACAACCTAGACACCAACACTCCCTCAATTCCTTTCTGACACAGGTCACACAATCTGTGTCAAAGTGATGGTGGGGCCCTTGTGGTCATCAAAGCGATCCATGGTCTTGAGGCTGAGTATCATGTGCAGGCCATAGGTGAAGATGAAAAGCATGAAGAGGGTGGTGAGCAGCCCCATCCAGATGCCTGGGGAGAAGAAGCCAGCACAGTCGCTAGCATAGGAGAACTGCTCACCCGTCACATTGAAGGCCTGGATCTAGGAGACACATAGACATTGATCAGAAGGGATTATAAGTTCCTACAGACAGCAAGAGCTGGGGTTCTAGAATCAGTGAACAGTCTATACCTTCACAGATAGCACAAGGATGGAGCTCTCAGCTATATCCTCAAGCCATACTGAGATTTTCTGAGCTCTTCCTCCCTCCCCCTACTGCCACCAGCTTGGAGCCCATCCCCCTTCCAATACCTGGAAGTCGTGAAGAGTCATCTGCCAAAGTGAGGGCACGTTGGTCACAAGGAGATTGCCTTTCTTGCTCAGACTGCTGACATACTCACAGTGGAAAGAATAGATGCTGGGTCCTGTGACTTGGGAAACATTAAAATGGGCAACAGAACCATTGCTGTGGATTTCAAGCCGTTCCATGGTAAACCAGTATCGGGCAGACACTGGATAAAAGCGACTAGCCAGAATGAATCTGGAGGTAAGAGTAGCAGAGATGTCAGATGAACAGAAAAGAATGGACATACCAGCCCAAACACACTTCAGTCACCAGAACTTACTTAAATGTCACTGTTGCACCAAAGAGTGGTTCATAGGTCAGTGAAAGCCTGCAGGACAAGGTAGAGAGGTGCTGTCAGACCCTAGAAGGACCTTAAGCAAGGTCCTCCTCAAATTGGTTCTAACCTAAGCTGCCCTAGGTTCATCATCCTTACAATTACCTGCCAATACAGTGTCCCCATTTAGCAGATGGGAAAACTAAGGCTCCGGTCAAAACCAAATCAGGAGCAGTTGGAGGGTCAGGATCTAGGTCCAACATCTCCAGCTTACGATTCCTTCATCTGGCTGTCCTGAGTCCCCTGGACCTCTTTCAGCCCCTTCTCAAAGGGCATTTAGCTGCCTGCTAAAGTTTCAGGGGTAGGAGGCCTAGAACTGGTTTTTGGCAGTTGGTCTGCTTTTTGCCCACATGCAATCCCAGGGGTTGAGCTCAAAGAAGGGCTAGGGTCCCAAGGGACTGTGTGATGATAATAACCCAGAACCCATCAACCAAGGCCTAAAAAGCATGGGAAGGCAAAACTTGTGAGAAGCTCCCTCTCCAGTAACCTCCCAGCAACATCACCCTGTGATACTTTCACCAACTCCTTGGTGAACATACCACACAAAGACCTTCTTCACCCTCAACACATGTACACCTGATCCTACATTCTTGCCCTGTACTGTGCTCACAGTGGCAAGAAGGCCATGTATGATAACAGTCCTTTCTTCCCTGCCTAGTACCCTTACACAGCAAAGGAGTCGTTCCAGAAGGAGCCAGTCAAGTTAAGATTCTCCACACCAAATGTGAGGGAAGTCAAGTCTTTCCACTCATCTTTGTATGCCACAGAGAAGTTTTGTGCCCAGAACAGGATCCTTGGAACAGTGTCATTGTAACTCACAGGAGGATGGATCATAGGTGCTGCCACCTGAGTCTGAAGCAGCTGGCGACCTAGACCCTCAGTCACCATGGATACATCACGGGCCACCTGCAAAAACATTCAACAACCTTTCTTTCAACAGTCCTAAAAACAAAGCCTAATCTACTGTAATGATCTTCCTCCCCACCGGGTACCCTGTACACCATCTGAAAGTCCCTAGCCCTGATATTCCATCTCCTTAAACTTATGATCACTTGCAGCAAGTGTGCATGAACACTGCCCAAGTGGTTCACAAACGAGATGGAAAAAAGGCCCTGTGGATAGAGGAAGCAATCCTTTGTCCACTAATCTCCCAAGTTAAGGACTCCTGGGAGGCCCCGCCTGCGACATACCCTTCCATCTCCAGGCACACTTACCAATAACCTCACAACCCCATGCCCCAGGGCCCCTGCTAGAATAGTACATACTCTAGAAGGGCGGACTGCAGTAAGAGCCGCGGTGTAAGGGACTTCTTCAGACTTGAGTGTGCTCAGTACCTGTCCAATGACCTCATCTGAAGAGTGACAGGAGAACACAGAGCCAAGTCACCAGGTAGTATGCAATACTCCCCACGCTCTGCTTTATAGAGACCTTCTAGACCTTGAGAAATTCAGTGCTGTTAGTCTCTACTGAAGACCCCTAAAACAAGGTATTTCTCCTCCTACCCACTGTGCCAGTCTCTCTGGGGACATCTGTGGCCTTAATCATTGACTCTATAATGCCAAGCCCAACCTTAAGTGAAACAAAATATATAGTGATATAGACAACTCCGTATCTACCCAACTCCCTTTCCATGCAGATAGACTGTCCTTTACAACAAAGACAAGTCCTCCTAATTGCTTTGTATAACGTTAATGGTCTATTAAATCCATCGAATCATTAGACCTGTGCAGAAACTAGGTTCCAGGGTTCTTACACAGGGGGTCATAAGCCACCTCTGTCAGGTGAAGCTGACCACAGAAGCCAGCCACTATGTCCCTACTCAGCTGTTAGCTGCTCTGAGAAATGGGGCCACCCTTGTAGTAAAGAGAAACCAGTTCTATCTTCCTGGCCCAAAGGCAAGATGAGGAAATAAGTCCTCTGGGACCACACTCACCATTGCCTGTGAGGACCTCCCTGGGCGCCATCAGACCGGAGCTATGGATAAGAAGAAAGCAAGAGGCCTGCAGGTTGCTCTTCACTCAAGCTTGCCTGGAGCAGTTCAATGTGGCTCACTACCTTTCTCTCAGCCCTTCCAGCATCTCCTTCCCTGCTATCCCCACTCACCAAGCCTGTGCACTTCAGCTGCTGCCCTGACAGCCATGAAGAGGCCCAGCTCAGCAGTAGCAGCTAGCCCCTGTACTTCTATTTGCTTCAGTGCCCCTGCCTGGAATCCCATTTCCCTTTCCCCATTTTGCAGGTACAGCCCCTGTCCACAGTTCTATAAAGAGGGCCTTAGTGGGTGAAGAGGTTTTTCTACAAGTAAGGGCCATGTCTGCCTCATTTCTGGAGGTCCAATAGGCATAACTCAGTGGTGGATACTTGTAAGTCACAGCCTGACAGGAAGTTATTCCTGTCTCTTCTGGGTATACAAGGAACTTTCTGGAACAGTCTGAAGGTGGTGAACATATGGTGA
>NW_004949183.1:1487985-1496278 GCF_000317375.1 Microtus ochrogaster
TTTTTTGGTTTTTCGAGACAGGGTTTCTCTGTGGCTTTGGAGCCTGTCCTGGAACTCGCTCTGTAGACCAGGCTGGTCTCGAACTCAGAGATCCGCCTGCCTCTGCCTCCCGAGTGCTGGGATTAAAGGCATGCGCCACCATCGCCCCGCGCAGCCTAGGATTTTACCCATCTCTTGAAGTGCAAGGCTGGAAGCTGTGCCACCCAGGCTGTACCTGGCTGTGTAGGGCAGACGGATAAGCAGCAGGGCAGGGAGGCTGGCATTGAGCTTCAGTTCCTTTAGGGTAGCTAGATCCACATGCAGGGGACTAGCCCCAAGCTTCTCCTGAAGGTAGGTGGTCAGAGTGCTGATTGCATACCAGTCCACAGCAGGAAGCACCAATGAGGAGGGGGCCAAATCCAGGGCATTCTGAAGTTAGGGGAGAGGTGAAAGGCAAAGTAAGCCAGAGAACAATGGGCCTAATAACCTCTAAAAACCTTGCCTGGAAAGCCACACCCTACAGAGATCTTTTTTTTTTTTTCCTACAGAGATCTTGCAACGGTTATAAAGTAAATGTCTCACATCTGACACTCAGATCCCAGGCCCTCTACCCTCAAAGCCTCTGGTCCTCTCTCTGGGAGAGAGAGTACAGAATGTATTATCATCTGTCCTCTTAGCTGGAGCTGTAAACAGACCCTTACCTCCAGGTTAGAAAAGGCACTGTCCTGCTTATTTCCAAACACACCACCGTATGCTGTGAAATCCTCAATGCTTAGCTAAAAGGGAAGCAGAAGAGAGAGATATCCTAGGAGGCTGGGCAAGGAACAAAGACTAAAATTGTGGGGGATGCAGGGGCGAGAATTCTCAGGGCTAAAAAAACATTACAAGTTAGATTTGGCGTGTAGGGACGCCAGTTACCCACCAGCACTTGTGGTAGGGGTGAGTGGAAAGCTCACTCTTTCCTCCCCAGTACTCTGAGGGCAGGGTGACAAGACATTGAAGGTAGTCATAGGGTTGGGAGATCTACAGACAGTTGCCTTATGATAAAGTACAAAACAAGAGTCAGCCAGCAAGAACTGGGAAGGGAAGCTGGGGAAGAGGAAGAAGACAGCAAAGAACATTTATTGCATGCCTCTTAAGAGGGAAGTAGAAGTCAGAGCAAAGGAGAACTTCCATGTTTAGTCTGGATAGGATCCTTTTAAGGGGAAGAAGTCCTTGCTTGCCCCACCATTTTTGGTGGGAGTTAGGAGAGAGGAAAATAATGAAACACAATGGAGGAAACTGGGACTTCTGAGCTCCCAGGACCCCAGTAACTCCAATCTCATGCCCTCCCTCTACAGTCTGTAAGTATCTTAGTCCTCCTCCCTTCAACCACCAGCTAGCTTCCTCTGACTTTTTCCAGTTAGGACCAGAAGGAATCTTAACCAGGTTCCCTAAACTCATTGTGTTTAGTATACATAAGCCTAGCCTTCTTTCCTAGCCTCCTCTTCTTCTATACTTTCCTATACTCTGTATTACACATTCAAGGTTTTATCGTACTCAGAACTGCCACTAATCTTTCCTCTAGTGGCTCCATCTCTAGGCAACCTAGTGGACCATCTTGTACCAGGGACCCTTTCTTTCACTAGGCTCTTGTCACACAAGCACTCCCTTGCCTAGGGCCTTTACACCTGCTACTTTCCTGCCAGTAATGTCCCTCCTCAAGTCACATGACTCCCTCCTGCTAACAAGATGTTACCTCCTGAGACCCTGCCTGGCCACACTGTTATCTAAAATAGTGTCCTTCCTTATTGTGTTGCCTTAGCCTTCTTCCTTCTATAGGCTAAAGGACTGACGTCGTCCAATTTAGCTCATTTTTTTAAGCTGTAGACCAGGCTGGCCTTGAACTCAGTGAGAGCTACCAGCCTTTGCCTACCAAGTGATGGAATTAAAGGCGTGCATGTACCACTGCCACCAGGCTCCAATTTAGCTCTTAACCACTTGCCTTCACAAGAATGTCTACTTCCTAACACATACTAAGCACTCTATCATTGGCAAAAGAAGGAAATACCCTAAGATTGGGAGACTGTGGCAGATGGTTATCTTCATTTTACACTTAGAAACTGTGGTTTACAAAGATTATTCCACATGCCCCAAGGCCAAAACAAGTGGTAGGACTGAGTTCCAGTCTTCTCTGTTATTTACTACCTTTTGAAAGGACCATTGACTAACATAATCACCACCATCAGCAGACACAGCAACAGAGGGAGGCAACAAACAAAATGAGCCAGCCAGGCCACTAAAGAGGAAGGGACAAGCAGAGACTTGACATCCTCCTGAACAATAACTTTATACTGCACTAGAACCTTCTCATAGTCCATACTCCTGCTCTGGGTGTACACACCTGGAGTGAAAGCAAAATAGAATGCTGGCTCAGCACAAAACTGGGGGATAGGTCTGATACCCCCAAGCAGGAAGCATTGTATTATGCTATCTCCAAATCTGGACCTTCAGCAACTCATTTTACCTCTTCAACATTACTTTCATTAGTGGTTAAACCAAGAAAATGGTATCAGTTGAGTACAGTATATGTAGCTAAATAAAGTGTCATTCTCCAGTTATTCCTATTACAATTGTAACAGTTAAAAATTACAATTCTAAACCGGGTGGTAGTGGCACATGCCTTTAATCCCAGCACTCGGGAGGCAGAGGCAGGCGGATCTCTATGAGTTTGAGGCCAGCCTGGTCTACAGAGCTGGTTCCAGGACAGGCTCCAAAGATACAGAGAAACCCTGTCTCGAAAAATAAAAAAAAAAATACAATTCTACCAACAATTAGTTATTGGGCAAGTCACTGATCTTTCCCCAAAGTGAATCTTCTTATCTGTGATAAGACACACATGCTGAGACACCAGAAAATAATGCTGAGTACTAGATAGGTATCTGATGTTTGACTCCTTGCTTCCTAAATCAAGTCCTTGCCATTTTCATGGGTCTCCTGTTCCCACTGGAAGCATATTCTACAAATCTTCACGAAAATCTAGCCACACCTGCTTACCTGTGGGACAAGGTCACCACACTTGGGGAACCAGCAGTGGGGGTGGGGCGGGGTCTGCCTCCCGATGACAAAGACATAGACTATGGCAGGCTCACCTTGTCCTGCAGGAACAGCAGTACATTGCGGGGGCCCAGCTCCAGGGCAGGGTCTAAGTAGGTAGAAAGCTGCATATCGCTGGTGATATGGCCCTCATGTGTGTCGGCCACGGGAGTCCACAGGTCCCTAGAAACGGACAGAAGATAAACTGTCAGATGTGATTGCGTAGCTTGAGATCCTAAGCCCATGGGCGCCCGGCTTCACGTGGGTGGGGGAGGCTGAGAGCTCAACACTGGTCGTCATGAAGCAAGCCCATGAATAAGAGACAGACTCCATCTGGGCCTCGAAGCCCCCGGCCAAGGACAGCTCTGGAGTTCAGCGAGGGCGGCTCATCCCCTGCGGCACACAATCCCATCCTCATGAACCCCACCTGGCCCGGCTCAACTCGGCCGGGCCCAGCCCGACCCGACCTGTCCCAACCCGCTCACCGGTCACTCGACCACAGTACCAGTGGCACCTGCTGCTCAGTGGCCACTGCCGCCGCCGCCGCCACCGCTACCGCCACCAACGACAGAGGCAGCCACAGGAATGGGAGCCGCCGTGTTCCCATTCGCATCCGAGACACCACTGTTGCCGCCATCATACCCTCAGCCTTCAGTGCCTGGGCCTCTGAAGCCGCTGCAGATCAGATGACCGTCACCTCCACCCGAGCCCCGCCCCCATCTACCTAGGCGGGGCCTTCTCCCATACTCTGCTGTGATTGGTCCAAGATCGTGGCACTCATGACCACTCCTTCTCACTGGTTGGTTGTACGTGTCTCCAGTCACGCACGCTCTAAGTGAGAAAGGAGGCAGAACCGAGGGCTACCGCCTGCTACCTGGCTCTGCTGGGCGGGGTGGTTCTATAGCGCCCCATTCTCTAATATTTTTTTCTGTTTTCGTCTTAAAAATCGCAAAACTGGATTTTTTTTCTAAAGATAGACCCTTTGTCTGGTACAGATGAAAAGCTGAAATCACTTAGAATAAGAAGAGGGTCCACCGTACCATCAGAGAACAACAGCCAGCACTTAAAATGGGCAGGTTGGAGGAGGATCTAGGAATTAGAACAGTTGCAGCTTCAGAAAGGAAGGGAAAACCCAGGCGGTAACCCGGTCTGAAGGACAACATTAAGTAACAATGTCAGTGTCATTTGCCACTAAAAAGCGGGCAATACGATGAGAGCAGAGAAGAACACTGTTTCTTTTTACTTAGCAAAACTTGCCAACTTCAGCAAGGGCGATCCCACTATAAATCAGGGGAGACTACTTGTGGGAGGATTATCCTTCTTTGTGATTTGACTGAGAAGGACTGACAGCTAGAGTCAGAAAATGGAAGTCACCAGCACAAACGAACTGACTTTTATGTTCTGTTTTTTGAAACAGGGTTGGAGTATGAACAAAATTCACAATACAAACCTCAACCTTTTAAGTGCTAGGATTACAACTGTGAGCCACCAAACATGCTTTATTTCTGAACCATTTTTATTTCTTGGTCTGTTGATTACCTTTACAAACACTAAATTCATTCCCACAGTACTACAAAAAGAAAAAGAAAGAAAAATAAAAAAGGAAGAGTATAACCAAATCTTGAACTCTCCAAACATATGTGATTAATCTAGATGGTTCTCCACCTGTGGGTCACAACCCCCAAAGACACTCTAAATGCATCTTAATTTGGAAACAGGGACATTTTTTTGTTCGTTTGCTTTTCAAGACAAGGTTTCTCTATGTCCCTGGCTATCCTAGAACTCACTCCATAGACCAGGATGGCCATGAGCTCACAGAGATACTCCTGCCTCTCTCTGCTCCTGAGTGCTGGGATTAAAGGCATGTGCCACCACCTCCCGGCTGGAAACAGACAGGGCCTTTGCACATATAATCAGTTTATAATAAAGTCATACTGACTGTTAAAGTCAAAATATGGAAGGATGGGCCACAGTCTGATGATTGGTGTCATTATAAAAAGAGGGAAATTTGCTGGGTGGTGGTGGTAGATGCCTTTAGTACCAGCATTTAGGAAGCAGAGGCAGACAGATCTTTGAGATTTCAAGGCCAGTTTGATTTACAAAGTGAGTTCAGGAAAACCAGTGTTACATAGAGACCAGAGAAACCCTGTCAAGAGAGATAGAGAAAGAAAAAGGAAAATTTATTTACTTTTTGTTTGTGATGGTCTCATATAGTCCAAGGTGGCCTCAAACTCACTATGTGGGTAATGATGACTTAAAATTTCTGGTCCTCCTGCTTCCCACCTCCTCTAAAAAAAAAAGAGGAAAACATAGATGCAGACAAGGAAGAAGGAAAAGTGAACAAACAGACTGCAGTGATGCAGCTACAACCAAGGATTTCTGGCAGTTGTCAGAACAACGGGAGAAACAGGAACCAATTCTCTCCTAGAGCCTTCAGAGAAAACTCAGCTGCACAAACACCCTTATTTGTGACTGGTAGTGTACAAAATTATCAGAACTCTGTTGTTTGTTTGGTTGTTTTTTGGTTTTTCGAGGCAGGGTTTCTCTGTGTAGCTTTGGAGCCTGTCCTGGCACTAGCTCTTATAGACCAGGTTGGCCTCGAACTCATAGAGATCTGCCTGCCTCTGCCTCCTGAGTTTTGGGATTAAAGGTGTGTGCCACCACTGCCTGGTTAGAACTCTTTTATAAGTTAGCTAGTTTGTGACAATTTGTTACAACACTCTAGAGAACTAATACACTATTTATTTGGCATATATCATAGTAAAAAATATAAGAAGAGTGTTTGTTGGGCTGGGCAGTGGTAGCGCTTGCCTTTAATTCCAGCACTCAGGAGTCAGAGGTAGGTGGCTTTCTATGAGTTCAAGGCCAGCCTGGTCTACAGAGTGAGTTCCAGGACAGCTAGGGCTGTTATACAGAAAAACTCTGTCTCTAAAAAAAAAGTCAAATGCAAATGGACTAGATATTGTTAGTGTACTTATTGCCTATATATATTTTATAGTTAGTGTACTTACTGTAAAAACTATATAGTTTTTTTTACATTAGTTATAGCCTTCTTTTTTATTTTAGACAAAAGGGGAAATATAGTGATATTTTATTTATGTTTTAATAAAGCTAAGCCACTAGAGGTCAGGCAGTGGTGGCACACACCTTTAATCCCAGGATTTGGGAAACAGAAGCAGATGGATCTCTGAGTTCAAGTACACAAGATCAATGCAGAAATATACCCAAGTGGTGGTGCCTCACACCTTTCATCCCAACACTAGAGGGAATATAAAATGGGAAGAGAGAGAGGATTAGGCTACTTAGTCTGCAGTTGTGCCTTGAATCCCAGCACTCAGGAGGCAGATCTCTGTGAATCTGAGATCACCTGGTCTAACAGACCTAGTTCCAGGACTGCCAGAGCTATATAAAGAAACTCTGTCTCGATAAATCAAAAAGTAATAAACTTATCTGAACATGGTTGTACCTGCCTGTGACCCCAGTACTTAGACAAGAGGATAGGAAGTTCAAACCCAGCTTTGGGTAAATATGGAGTTCAAGGCCAGCCTGAGTAGCCAGGAGGTGGTGGAGTATGCTTGTAATCCCATTACCTTGGAGGCAGAGGCAGGCAGATCTCTGAGTCTGAGACTAGCTTAGTCTACAGAGTGAGTTCCAGGACAGCCAGGACCACACAGAGAAACCTTGTCTCAAAAAACATAAATATAAATAAATAAATATAAAAATAAAGAGTTAGCCGGGTGGTGGTAGCACACATCTTTAATCCCAGCACTTAGGAGGCTGAGACAAGCCTATGTCTATGAGTTTGAGGCCAGCCTGGTCTACAGAGGGAAATCCAGGACAGGCTCCAAAGCTACAGAGAAACCCTGTCATGAAAAACCAAAAGTAAATAAACAAATAAATAAAAAATAATTGTAAACCTTTTCAGGCATGGTGTTTGTCAGCGTGTATGTATATGTACTACATGTGTGCCTGGTGCTAGTGGAGACCAGAAGAGAGCATTGATGGTTATGTGTAGCACCATTTCTAATTGGTCTTAATAATAAAAACTCAGAGTCAGATACTAGAGGGTGAAAGCTGAAATTTCAGAGAAGCAGAGCAGCCAGCCACTAGTTCTTACCTCTACTAAATCCTCAGACCGAATGGGGTATCATGTCTCTGTAAATTCTCAGATTGAATGCTTGAGCTCCTGTCTCTACCTCTCTAGTGTGTCCCAAGTACTAGGATTAAGGTGTGAGCCTCCACCGTCTGATTCTGTTTCTCTTTTAGACTGGATCTACAGATGGTTGTGAGCCACCACGTGGTTGCTGGGAATTGAACTCAGGACCTCTGGAAGAGCAGCCAGTGAGTGCTCTTAACCACTGAGCCATCTCCGCAGCTCCCATTACATGGATCAATCTCGTGTAGACCAGGGTGGTCTTGAACTCACAGAGACCACCTGCCTCCTCTTCCCGAGTGCTGGGATTAAAGGTGTATGCCATCACTGCCTGTCCTGTTTGGCTAACTAGTGACTAGCTCCGCATTCTTATTTTCAGGCAAGTTTTGTTAGATCACTAACAAAATATCACTATAGTTCTGTGTTACCACATGGGTGATGAGAATCAAACCTGGGTCTTCTGCAAGAGCAGCCAGTGTTCTGTTGAGCCATCTTTCCCCCACACCCTCTCTTCTCCCCCACCCTTTCTCTCTCTCTTTTTGGTTTTTCGAGACCAAAGGAGGAGAGGGTTCTCTCTTCTTTCTTTTTAAGATCTTTTTTTTTGTCATGCTAGGGATAAAACCCAGAACTTTTCACATGCTAGGCACACACTATTCCAACCACAGTCCTTTGTTGCCATTGTTGTTTTGAGATAAGATCTTTCTAGGTAGCCCTGATTGGTTTGGAACTGGCCATCCAGTTGAGGATGACTTTGAATTCTCATCCTACTTCTACTTCCAGAGTTCTGCAATTAAAGGCTTATGGCAACATGTCTACAGGGCAGAAGGTTATATTAATTTTTGAATTTTTTGAGACAGTATCTCAAGTAGCCCAGAAAGGCTTTGAGTTTGCCATATAGCCAAGGATGATCTGAATAACTACTCTTTCTGCTTCCACCTCCAAAATTTAGGCATGACTGGTATTTGTCATCATGTCTGGCTTACAATGTTTGAAAGTGATATGTAGAGATTAATACTTTACATTGGTATAGACTTTGGTCTATTGATAAAAATTTAAGGACGATTTGGTACACCGAGTATGTGTGTG
>NW_004949183.1:1499518-1508877 GCF_000317375.1 Microtus ochrogaster
TACACACAGACAGAATATTGTATATAATAAATAAATAAATATTAAAAAAAACAACAACAACAAATTTCCTGCTTCATGAAAAAATCTGCCAGATACTATGGGCCTGTAGGCTGAATATGGATGCCCCAATGTTACAGAACTTTGGGTGACTATCTGCTGTGGGAACTCCTTCAGTCAATAGCTTTTAAGATACCAGCTCGCTTTGGGTGTGGTCTCATGTACTATAAATGCAGGTGTAAAGTGTGTTCAGGCCTCTTGGTTGCTGGATTCAGTTCCAGTTCCAGTGCACACAGAGGACTGCCAATTGTTACCCTCTCTGTGAGTACACCCCCTATTAAACAAACCTTTATTATACTCCATTCTGGGCTAGTGTGGGACTATTATAAGTTGCAACAACTGTCCAGATAGCCAGATGTCTTTGTCAATTCTAAAGTTTTGGAAGTCACTTACAATGACTTCCTGTTTAGTTAGGTTATATTATATCCTTCTGGGGTCTTTGAAGACAGTTATAGTTTTCCTTAGCTATGATAAAGGATAAATTAGATATAAAACTTTTGACTCACAAAGATAGGATAAATGATAGAGTATTTTCCTTAATTTGCCAAATATAAATAGACTAAATACTGTAACTGTAATTCTTGCTTGATAACTGTTTTGGATATGTAATTTTGCTATGATAAAGTTAAAACTTTCCTTTTTACTTAGACAAGGGGAGATGATGTGGTAAGTCCTTCTGTATGTGTTGCTATTATTGGTTAATGAATAAAGCTGCTTTGGCCTATGGCAGAGCAGAATATAGCCAGGCTAGAAGAGATATAGAGAGAGAGTAGGCAGAGTCAAAGAAATGCCGAAGGAGAAAGATGCTGCTGCTGGAACTTTACCCAGTAAGCTACAGCCTTGTGGTGATACACAAAATAGAAATGGGTTAATTTAAGATGTAAGAGTTAGTTGATAAGAAGCCTAAGCTATTGGCCAAGCAATGTTGTAATTAATAGTTTCTGTGTGATTATATGGGTCTGTGCAGCCAGGAAATGAACAAGTGGTCTCCATTTACAAAAGTTTTTTGTTTTGTGGCCTAGTCTGGCCTTGAACTTGAGTTCTTCCTCATAAGGGCTAAAATAGGTATGTACCATCATGACAAACTTTGTTTTATTTTGCCTCTGTCCCATCTCTCTCCATCTATTTGCTTCCCAAAGGGTGCATAGCTCTGTCCCATTATGCCCACACCCCATCATGATGCTCTCACAAGCCTACAATGATAGGATCAAATGATCATGATTAAAGCTCTGAAATCAGAAGCCAATATATTTCCTCCTTTAAGCTGATTTCTCTCAAGTATTTTGTCACAGCAACAGAAAGCTCAGAAACCCATTCATTGCTCTTAGGAATACAAACAATATAGCTACTCTGGAAGATTAGATGTTGTCATCTAACAAAATTAAACATATTCTTGCCTTATAATCCAGCAGGCATATTCCTTGGTACTTACCTAAATGAGTTAAAAGTGTATATTCATGAAAAAGTCTGCACAAAAAGACGTCTAGAGCATTTTTAATCATAATTACTAGTTTTGAAGTATTCAAAATGTCCTTCAGTAGGTGAATGACTAAACTGGCACATTCATACAATGGAATATTATTCAGTGGTAAAAGGAAAGCAGTTATAATACTATAAAAAGACATAGGACAAACTTAAATGCTTATCACTAAGTGAAAAACAAGCAATCTCATAGACCTGCCAACTATAATTCCAAATTTGCTGCATTCTACCCAAAGCAAAATTGTGGACCAGTAAAAGGCCAACAGTAGCCAGGGGTTTGTTGGGAGGGGATATGAGTAAGAGGAATATAGTACTTATGTTAGTAAAGCTACAATAATAGTGGGCATGTTATGACTTTTGTCAAAACCTATAGACTGTACTTAAGTAAACTATGGAATCAGGGAGATATGTCATCTGAGTTCATCCATGTGTCAGATATATTCTAGTACAGAATTCTGGTGGTAGGGAGACTATATGTGCAGGGTATATGGGGTATGTAGAAGTTCAATATACTAATTTTGTTGTGAATGTAAAATCATAGTGAAAAAGTCTATATTTGGAGCATGTAAGGTAGCTCAGTGGTAGACTGCTTGTCTAGCATACAGGAGGCAGTATTTTAAGGTTTTAAGATTTATTTTTATCATTTATGTGTATGTTTGTGTGTAGGTGCCCATGGAGGCCAGAGAGGGAACTGGGTTCTCTGGAGCTGGAGTTATAGGTGGTTGAGTCTCCTGATATGGATGCTAGGGATAAATAGAACCTGGGTCCTCAGCAAAAGCAACAAGCACTCTTAACTGCTGAACAATTTCTTCTGCACCCCCAACCTGTGTGCACACATGGGCATGAGTGTCATGGCATGTATGTAGAGACTGGATGAAACAACTTTCAGCAGTTCCTTCTCTCCTTGAATCATGGGGATTCTGGAGATCTATCTCAGGTTGACAGGCTTAGCAATGAATAACTTTACTTGCTCAGGCATCTTGCTAGGCCTTTTTTTTTTTTGATAGAAAGGTTTAGGCTGGGGGGGCGGTGGCGGGGAGGAGGCGGAAATCCTCAATAAATAAATAAATTAAAAAAAAAAGAAAGGTTTAGGCTGGCCCTGAACTTACTATATGGCTGAAGACCTTGAACTTCACCTCACAATTAATTGCTGGGATTATAGGCCTGCACCACCATACCACCAGTGAGGGGTGTGTGTTTAAACAAATGGAACTGTAACATAGGATTTAAGTTTAAAACAATGGGGCTGGAGAGATGGCTCAGTGGTTAAGAGCACTGCTTGTTCTTCCAAAGGTCCTGAGTTCAATTCCCAGCAACCACATGGTGGCTCACAACCATCTGTAATAAGATTTGGTGCCCTCTTCTGACCTGCAGGCATATACACAAACAGAATATTGTATACATAATAAATAAATCTTTAAAAAAAAGTTTAAAACAATGTACCTAGCATTTCTCAAAGGGATACAAAATACATGAAAAGGGGATATTACCCTTGGACCTAAGTAGTATGGTTGGCTTTTACATGTATTCTATGTATCCCCACAAAGTGATGCTCCCCCCTTCTGAAAAATGTTTTAAAATTTTAATTGCCCTCCCCCTTCCTCTTTCCCAAGACAAGGTCTCACTGTATAGCCCTGGTTGGCCTGGAACTATGTAGTCCAGGTTGGCTTCAAATTCAGAGATCTACCCTGCAGTAGTTTGGTATGTCATAGTGGGGGCAGGCTTTGAGGTCTTCTATGTTCAAGATATGCCCAGTGTGGGCACAGACTCCTTCTGTTGCCTGTGTATCAAGATGTAGAACTCTCAGCTTCTTCTCCAGCACCATGTCTCACCAT
Organism: Microtus ochrogaster; assembly: GCF_000317375.1. Lineage (NCBI taxonomy): Eukaryota > Metazoa > Chordata > Mammalia > Rodentia > Cricetidae > Microtus > Microtus ochrogaster. The sequence goes on from NW_004949183.1 coordinate 1,502,893, forward strand.
GATGATAATGGAATAGACATCTGAAACTGTAAGCCACCCCAATTAAATGTTTTCCTTTAAAATAGCTGCTGTGGCCAGGTGTGGTGCACACCTTTAATCCCAGCACTCAGGAGGCAGAGGCAGGTGGATCTCTGAGTTTGAGGCCATCCTGGTCTACAAAGTAAGTTCCAGGACAGCCAGAGCTACACATAGAAATCCTGGCTCGAGAAACAAAGTTGCTGTGGTCATGGTGTCTCTTCAAAGCAACAGAAACCCTAAGACAGGACTGGAGAAATGGCTCAGGGATTAAGAGCACTAAACTGCTCTTCCAGAAGACCTGGGTTCAATTCCCACATGGCAGTTCACAACTGTCTGTAATTCCAATTCCAGAGGACCCAATACCCATAACAAAACACCAGTGTATATAAAATTTAAAAAAAAAAATTAAGCCGGGCGATGGTGGCGCACGCCTTTAATCCCAGCACTTGGGAGGCAGAGGCAGGCGGATCTCTGTGAGTTCGAGACCAGCCTGGTCTACAAGAGCTAGTTCCAGGACAGGCTCCAAAACCACAGAGAAACCCTGTCTCGAAAAACCAAAAAAAATAAATAAATAAATAAAAAATTAAGGGCTGGTGAGATGGCTCAGAGGTTTAGAGAACTCCCTGCTCTTTTAGAGGTCCTGAGTTCAATTTCCAGCAACCACATGGTGGCTCACAACCATTTGTAATGAGATCTAGTGCCCTCTTCTCGCCCGTAGGCACACATGCAGACAGAATACTGTATACATAATAAATAAATTTTTATTTATTTATTTATTTATTTATTTATTTATTTATTTATTTATTTTTGGTTTTTCGAGACAGGGTTTCTCTGTGGCTTTGGAGCCTGTCCTGGAACTAGCTCTGTAGACCAGGCTGGTCTCGAACTCACAGAGATCCGCCTGCCTCTGCCTCCCAAGTGCTGGGATTAAAGGCGTGCGCCACCACCGCCCGGCAATAAATAAATTTTTAAAAAAGAAAAATTTTTAAAAAAGGAACCCTAAGACACACTCCAAGTGCTGAGATTAAAGGAGTGCACCACCATTCACATCTAATTTTCCTCTTGAGACAGGGTCTCACTATGTAGCTCAGAGATATCTGCCTGTCCCTGCCTTCCACACTTGATTTTAATTTTTTTTTCTTTTTAGTGTCTCACTCAGTATCCCAGGTCAACCTTGAACACTTGGCAAAATTCCTGTTTCAGCCTCCCGAGTGCTGGGATCACAGGTGCATACTACCATGTCTGACTTCACTTGAGGTTTTGATCTAGTTATTAGTCTTATTTTGCCACTATTATGAATCTCTACTGCCATATTTTTAGGGGATTTTCAGGTGATACTGGAAGTCTTGAGTGGCCAGTGCATAGTGAGATCCCAATGTCCATCTACTTAAATGATCTCATTGTATCCAGGCTCAAGGGTCCTGTTTTCTTGTCCAGCAGGGTACTTCCCATCTGCATTCCTACACAGAAGACAGAAGTATAGTGGCATAACACAAATATTTTATTACTCTAAAAACATGAAAACCCAGATCTCAGGACATAGGGGATGTCAAGGCAAAAAGGTTAGAGAAGTATATAGGCCCTGATGCGAGGAGTTCATGTTCAGGTCTTGGGGGCCCTTTTTCTGCCCTCTAACAGAAACATCTAGTTAAGTTTAGCTGGGCTTGAATCCTGGGCCAAGACTTGCTCTTGTTTGGAGGCCACCCAAGGATAAACTTTGCTGTGGGAGAAGCTCAGGTGGAAGAATGACGGCCTTCCCTGAGGATGCTGTAAGCAGCCCCTGGGCAAAGGTAGGCAAGTGGTGGTAGCCCATCCAAGGGGCCATTTGGGTTCTCTTTCTGCATTTATGGCCAGGACACCTATTCTCCTATTAGTTGCTCAACTGCCTGCTTTGCTCCCTTCCAATACTAGCCCCTACCTAAGAGTCTCCTCCCTTCTCTGCCAAGTGTGAGGAACAGCCAAGGCTCTTCTTTTAGTCCAAGAGACCAAGAGGAGTCAGATGCTCAAGGATAAGAAAGAGTATCCAGGCTGAGCAATGGTGGTGCACACCTTTAATCCCAACACTTGGGAGGCAGAGGCAGGTGGATCTCTGTGGTCTGAGGCCAACCTGGTCTACAAACAGAATTTCAGGACAGTCAGAGACACGCTGTCTCAAAACAAACAAAAAAGAGTACCCAGCAGGGATTATATGCCAATCTGTCTGAGTTAAAAGCATCAGTTCATTTTCCAGCCTCAGTTTTGTACAGGGAAGAATCTCAAAGGCAGTACAGAGTCAAGCAGGCTTGGACAGGGTCTTGCACCACTACTTCCCAAACCCTGGAGGTTCCAGTACTCCCTCGGCTAAGGACTTCAGGGCACAGACTGGGCAGGAAAAGCCTATCTTCCAGGCTGGAAGTGGTTGTGGAGCTGTTCCGCCTGCATCTTCAGCTGCTGGAATTCCTCTTGAATGAAGTCAGTGAGGGCTTTCCGCATCTCCACCTGAGAGCAAGGATGGTGCTGGCCTGTACTCCTCAGGGACCATGACTAAGGTGCCCCGGGAGTCGGAGGGGCTGGGAAGGTCAAGGACACCTAGGGGACCCTTGGGTGATAACTCACAGCTGACTTGTTTTCTGCCCGGAGCCGCTCAAGCACAGGAAGTGCACTGAAGGGCTTTCCAATCAGCACGGTGATTTTCTGTAAGGAGGTAGGTCATCAAGGATGACAAGGAGCCTATAGTTCCAGCCCAAACAATGTGGTAAGTCAGAGCCAAGCCTTGCCTAATGGGTTTGGTGCTCTTGAAAGCCACTCTCCCTCTTTAAAATAGGCAGCTGGGCTTGGTGGTATCCAAGGGACAGCCTAATCCTGAGATGACCTATCCTGCTCTACCTTGTATCCCACCCCATCTGATTTTCAATTCTTATTCTAAAGGCCTTACTTCCAGAAAAGTCCCTCCCTCCCCAACTACATGCTCATGTTCAGCAAATTCTCAACCAATCCTTTATAGTATGGGCTAGGAGACACAGGGTAGATAACAGGCAAATAGACAGACAAGAGCCAGAAGTGCCTACCCACCTGTCCAAATCGGGGGAAGTAGGGTGGGCTATTAGGGAGGACGTCATTCATTCCTGTAGCACAATGGATAGAAAGCCAGCCATTGGGGGAAGTAGTACACCAGGGTACCAGGAAGAGAGTCCCAGGTACTTCTCTCAGCCATCCAACCCACAATCCCCTTTAAAACATCTAAGAAAGTCCCCTCCCTACCCCCAGTCCCTGGCTCACCAACATGCCATAGTGGCAGGATGATGGGGTTTAGATGACACTCAGCAATCAGCCGTCCAATTCCTACTTAGGAGAGAGGCAGAAGCATTGGCACAAGTTGGGCCAAGCTGCCCTGCCAATCTTTGGCCAGTGTCATTTCTACTGTCTCTCAATTAAAAGACTAGTCCTTGACTCACCACCTGTCCCATTCCCACTGTCCCTGACACATCCACCAGAGAGGGGAATGAAGCCGGGAACTCACAGGGCCATCTTTGGATGGGGTACTTGGCTGTGTCAACTTGAACAGCAACACTTACCCCACTTGAAGCGCAGAAACTCAGAACTCATGTTTACTTTCCCTAGTGAGAGAAGACAGAGACAAGGCTTGGAATCTGAAACCATGCATGCTGAAGGACCCTGACCAAGCGCCCAACTGACCTTCTGGAAAGATGTGTACCCAGTCCCCATGGTTAAGCTTCTCCAAAATGAAGTCCATCCCTTTCTGGTAGACACCATCTCCTGCAGAGAAAGATCTGTTCTCTTTGATCCATTCTCTGGGGAAGATATCAAGCTCTCCAAACCTCGGTGAACTAGATTCACACATCAGGGGCCCACTCCTGATCCACCCTAATTAGGATGGAGGCAAAAGTTCATCCCCTACAGCACCATCCATAGACACCGCCAACAACTATTTTCAGAGTCTGTTCCTCCCTGCTACCCTGACCCTCCACATTTTTGGTTTGGTTATATCCTCCTCTCAAGATGGGCATGGAGGCTCATGCCTATAATCCCAGCACTTGGTAGGCTGAATCAGGAGAGCTGTTGTGAGTTTGAGGTCAGGATGGGCCACAGAGTATAACATCCTATATCAAAACAAAACAATGTCTTCTCAACCTCTTAGTGCCTGTCATGTGCAAACAGCACCTTCCTTTTCTTTTCTGAGACAGATATTACTATGTAACCCAGGCTGAATCAATTTTTTTTTGTTTCTTTTTTTTCTTTTTTGGTTTTTCGAGACAGGGTTTCCCTGTGGCTTTGGAGCCTGTCCTGGAACTAGCTCTGTAGACCAGGCTGGCCTAGAACTCACAGAGATCCACCTGCCTCTGCCTCCCAAGTGCTGGGATTAAAGGCGTGCGCCACCACTGCCCAGTGGCTGGCTCAAATTTGTGGCAATCCTTTTACCTCAGTTTTCCAGGTGCTGGAATTACGGGTGTGCATCAAGACACCTGGCTAAACAGTATCTCTTACTGAAATGATAACCATGACAACTCCACCTCCTTCTTCCACAACAGCCTGCCCTGCTGGAATCTGCCCCACCCCAACACACACCCATTTGCTGGCAGCTAATCAGCTCTTAGGAAGCCACCACTTTGACCTTCCTTGAGGTTTCTGGACCAAGGTGTAACACTTCAGTAAACAGAAAACACAGAAGAGACAGGGAAGTTTGCTAGGGAGGACCTATTGGTATTTCAAGGCCAGCTGGGTTTCTGTGAGACCGCAGCTCAAAAAACAAACAAAAAGATTGAAACAAACTGAAAACAGGAGTCAAGCTGCCCTGAGCTAGTAAAACCTTGGACACATTCTGAGATGATCACACTAGATTGAGGAATGGTAAAAACAAACCTGGATCATCCAGGTAGCCCATCTATCAGTCACACTATAGATGTAGAGACCTAATGCCTTTTGCTGGCTAGCAACCTTGAATCACCTAGATATAGTAAGACTCTCCACAATAGTGGAAGAATAACCATAGGGTGAACAGAACCAGGAAACGGAAGGGAGGAGGTTGACAAAATAGGTAAATATCCTAATCTTATAAAATGGGACGGAGGAGGGTGTCTCGCAGGAGACAGAGAAACACTGGAGCTATCTCAGGTCAGTACTGTTCTCTGTAAGCCTGCTGTTTGGAAAATGTGGTTAGGGATTCAGGAGTCTCAGTCCAACCTCAATAGGGACCTGATCTGGCAGCTCACTCAGGGGCCAGAAGTGGGAATGATTTCAGGGAACAGAAAGAAACACAGGTTTCCTATTTGGAATGGCGGAACACAGAGCAAGGGTAGTAACTAAAGGTGTTTGCTCCTCTAGCAAAACCCACTGGTATAAAACCCTCTGAGCTTGCAACAGGCAAGTAAAAAGGATAATATGCCTTTGGAACAGGCTTACACTTTTTAGCTTTTGCAAATGCTATTTCTACTTATGTAAAATCACATCTTCAGTGCTTAAAGGTCAACCTACAAAGTCTTAGAGAAAAATGGTTTAACACAGAAACTGTATCGCAAACTCTGTTTCAGTCACATGTAATTAGATCTTTGCTGTCCTTGAAATTAATGTTTCATTTTCTAGCTTTTGTTTTATATATTTTACAATTCTAGGAATAGAACAAAGGGCTCTGTGCCAGAAAGGCACAAATTGTACCAATGAGCCACATCTCTAGCCCTCAATTTTTCTGTATGTGTGGGCACACAGTTGTATACACACACACACACACACACACGTGTGTGCACATGGGCTTTCTTTGAGACAGGGTCTCTGTCTTCAGTCCCAGCTGGCCTCAAATTCATGGTAAATCACCTACTTCCACCTCCCAAATACAGGGAATACAGGTATAGGCCACCATACCTAGTTTTTTTGTTTAAGACAGGATTTCTCTTCTTAGCCCTGGCTGTTTTGGAACTAGCTCTGTAGACCAGGATGGCCTCAAACTCAGAGATTCACCTGCCTCTGACCTCT
>NW_004949183.1:1509287-1518322 GCF_000317375.1 Microtus ochrogaster
GAACTAGCTCTGTAGACCAGGCTGGTCTCGAACTCACAGAGATCCGCCTGCCTCTGCCTCCCGAGTGCTGGGATTAAAGGCGTGCGCCACCATCGTCCGGCTTCAGATCCTGTTTTTAACTGAAATGAAATCTAGGTAAAGATCAAAAAGAATAAAGAGAACTGGGAATAAAACTCAGAGGTACAGTATATGCCTAGAATGCACAAGTCTCTGTGTTCTGTCCCCCAAACTGAAAACAAAGGAAAAATAATGAAAACAAGACACATACATACAAGACTTGAGATTGCATAAGAGGAGCTTAGAGTCAGGGACAGGTGTAAATTATCAGAATACTGACATTATCAGAGCAGGACCTGGGAGAAAATGCCACTGTCATTCAGCAAGATAATGTAGTCTCTGTTGGAACACTTAGAAAGAAGGAAATAGGGCTGGAGAGATGGCTCAAAGGTTAAGAGCACTGGCTGTTCTTCCAGAGGTCCTGAATTCAATTCCCAGCAACCACATGGTGGCTCACAACCATCTATGATGAAATCTGGTGCTCTCTTCTGGTGTGCAGGCATACATGCCAGCAGAATGTTGTAGACATAATAAATAAATAAATCTTTTTAAAAAAGAAGGAAAAAGAAATTTCCATCCCTTCAGACATTTTGGTATTTTTGTTTTGTTTTGGTTTTCGAGACAAACTTTCTCTCTGTAGCCTTTGTTGTACTGGAACTTGCTTTGTAGACCAGGCTGGCCTCAAACTCACAGAGATCCAATTGTATCTGCCTCCCGAGTGCTGGGATTAAGGTGTGTGCCTCTACCACAGGCTTATTTGCCCATTTTTAGACTTTTTCTTTTATTCTTTCATTGAAAACAAATCTGCTTCCCCAGAGAAAAAGGAAATGTGGATTTGAATCCTAAATTTGTCCAAGGTCATGACTTCTGAGCTCTATCTGGAAAATGGGGATCAAGATGGCCCCAACTGGCAGACTGAGGGAGCACTGATAATGACATTGGGATTTGTCTCTACTGCATGAACTGGCTTCTTGGGATCCTATTCTCTTTGGATGTATACTTTGCTCAGCCTAGATGTAGTAGGGAGGGCCTTGGACTTTCCACAGGGCGGGGTGCATTGCCCTCTCTTAGGGTTGGAGGGGGTGGGGTGGGAGTGTGTATGGAGGGAGTGGGAGGAGGGGAGGGAGTGGGAATTTGGATTGGTATTTTTTTTAAGTAATAAAATAACATAAAAGACGGCCCCAACTTCTAGGGGGTTGTGAAAGGTACTGAGTGATCATTCAATCCAAGGCTCCTCACCCCACCAATTTGTTTGTTTTCCCAGAAACAAACCCTCTGGCTTTTATACATTACCCCACTACCATCATAAAGTGATAGCACCACACTATTCTCCCTGAGAGGAGTAATAGATACAGAAGGGACAGCAAATAAAGCTTCCTTAAATTCTCTCTCTCTCTTGGTTTTTCGAGACAGGGTTTCTTTGTAGCTATGGAGCCGGGTCCTGGAACTAGCTCTTGTAGACCAGGCTGACCTTGAGCTCACAGAGATCTGCCTACCTCTGTCTCCTGAGTGCTGGGATTAAAGGTGTGTGCCACCCCCCCCCCCCCCGGCTCCTTGAATTCTCATGCTAGAATTCTGGACAATCCTCAGGCAGCAGCAGAGAATCTAAAAGGTCATTCTTCTCCCTACCCTCTGTCACCTATACTGTCATGCCATGGCTCCCCCGAGTCCTTCTAAGACAGAGACACTGACCACCAGGTTCCTTACCCCCAAAGGAGGCCTGGACATGCCTACCAGAGGAGCAGCTCACCTCGACATACAGGCACACATTTGCCCAAGCTGAAGAAATGGGAGTGCAGCTCCTTGGTGAAACAGATGTCTGCAGCTGCTGGGGTCCTAGAGCAGCAATAGACCCAGTCATCCCTACCTTCAAAACTTCTAGTCTTTGTCCCCAACTCTCCCCACCCAGTACAATGCCTGCCATCACTGTCATGCAGAATGAAGCTCAAGAGAAGGGCCTGTGGGGCCCCACCCATGCCCTTCCTGGACTGCTGGATGCCACCTCCTGAGCAGAGAAGGCAGGCAAATCTGGGCAGAAATGGATGGGCCACTTCAAGGGGTCTATTGCTCCTCACCAACGCATCAACTTCAGGTTCCAGATGTGGCGTAGTTTCAGGATCCCTAAGAAAAAGGAAAGCCCTTGATGTGACATGACTACTTCCATATTCCTTTTAAATTTCTGATACCCTGTCCAAATAACATTCCCTGGAGCAATCCTAAGGGGAACACAAAACTTCCAGCAACTAGGCAGTATATCCCACAAACAATTCCATGGTTTCCCAAAGAGCCTGGTGAGAAGCGAATCTATTCTGCCTGTTCCTGTTTTGCCTACTTGAACCCAAGCACACTGGTACAGTACCCCAGAGATGAGGGTCATCCATGCAGGATTGGTGGTTGGAGACCGTGATGAGGGGGGTGGCAGGGTCTCGGTTCTCAATGAGCTCATACAGCACTTCCTTGTTGTGCACGGTGAGTTGGTTCATGTACTCTGGGAAGAGAAGTCAGTCTCAAGCTCGTGCTTATCTCTACCTGCCCGAGAATTCTTATTGTGCTAAAAGAGACCCTGCCACATCCCCAGTATCCAAACCAAATTCCAACTCTGGCCAGGTTAGGAGCCTGTGACTCTCCCTTGGCCTTTGGCCACTCACTGGTCCAGAAGCAGCTGTAGGTGCCCACCAGGCCCATGACGACGCTGCTGGCTATGGTCCAGGTGAGCCGGGGCACCGTGGGGAACGGCCACTTCACGTGGAGGGGCATCTCCTCCCGTCCTGACTTCGCAGCCCGGAGCTCCTCCTGGCCCGGACCAGCCCGTGCCCTCCAACGCTCAGGAGAAGGATCTCCGACAAACTAGCAGAGGGTTAAACTAAGGTCACTTCGTGAGGCAGCTCAGAGCCTCCCTAGTACCGCTCTCCGGACAGAAAGGTGCTGCTGCTCAGGCCAGGAGACAGAATTGCTGTGAGGAGCCACACATACTACCAGAGCTTGCCTTGGCGGCCTCAGACTCCACGGACCTGCCGGAAAGCGAGCCGGGAACGCTTGTGGTCGCAAAACAGGCCTAGGTCGCTTGATGGCTGCCGGGGGCAGGTCTACGCAATCCTCGCCCCGCCCTCTTCCCCCGTCAGAGTCTGGATTTTGATACCGCCAGAAGCTAAGCGTCTCTTTGGTGCTTTAATTCTAGTGTCTGTAGGTGACTGACAAGAGCTGCGCAGCACCATTATCTGAAGCCATTCAAGGCCTAAACTGGTGGAACTGTTTTACTTATTATCTCCCCCTCCCCCACCCCGTGTGAATCGGATTATCTGCAGAGGCGAGAAAAGGACATTGAGCGTCTGTGACCATCATTCTGTGCCTTACTACTTTCGAAACCAGGTCTGTTATTGAGCCTGAGGTCACGTTTTCCACCAGGTTGGCGTCCAGGAAGCCTCAGAGATGCCCTTTTATCTGCCCCCTCCATTTAAAGCAGTATAGTCTCATGCAGCCCACACTAATTTCAAGCTCGCTTTCAAGTCACAGCAATCCTCCTGCCTCTGTCTCTCAAATTCTGTGGGCATCACAAGAGGATTTTTTTTTTAGGGAGGCAGAGGGATTTACTGTGATCCCTGGCTAGTCTGGAACTTAATATATAGACCAGGCTAACCCCAAATTCTAAAAGCAAATGCTACCTACCACATCCTGGTATTGTTTTAAAATTCAGTTTTATTGATAGTGAACTGGCGGGTGGAAGGTTGGGGGTGGTTATCTCCATGATAGAGTACTTGCCTAGCGTTCATGTGGTAGCAAAAGTAACATGCCCATGAGCAGTGTTTTTGTTTTTGGTTTTTCGAGACAGGTTTCTCTTTCTTTGGAGCCTGTCCTGGAACTCACACCAGGCTGGCCTCGAACTCACAGAGATCCATCTTCCTCCAGAATGCTGGGATTAAAAGCATGCACCACCACCGCCCGACCTCCCATGGGACGTTTTTTCTAACTCCATAGTCATCCAACGGGGACCTGAAAGGACTCAGTAGCCAGTCGCGCTGTCTGCCCTGTGCAGAAGGTCCATTGCTTTGGGTTTTCTGACAAATATAATTTAGGAAGGCCTAAGTACCTAAAGAGAAAGAAGACTGCTTCGCTGCCCGCTGCGGGGAAGGGGCCAGAGAATGAGCGAGCAAACCTCTTCACCTTGGTCCCTAGGTTCAGGTTCACTCAACGATGGACGGTGCGAGTGGCTGCTGTCTGCTCAGAACAGGCACCACCCATCTTGGGCGGGGAGGACAGTCAGGACCAGTTCCCGGGCACCGCCTCCTGGACGGAGAGGCGGAGACCAGCCCTGCTTGTGGGGACTAGAGAGTTGGGTGTGGGGCCGGCTCTTGGGTGGGTCTAAAAGCAGGCTTCCTCTTCTCCCCACCCCAAGTCCGCAACCTGGCTGGCGCTGCGATTCTGTCGGTTCAATCGGTTCAAGGCTGAGGCAGGCGTGGGGCCAAGTTGGTCTGCCGAGGTATGAAAATCCTGAGGGCTGGGGAAAGGGAGGAGGTTGCTCTACTACCTAGGGAGGGGCTTAAGAGGGGAAGGGAACTTTGATCCAGAACTAAGGATGGTCTTGGAAGACTAGGATGGGCACTGGGCTGGGGCCAGGTACAGTCATTCTTTGAGATTCTTTCCCAGAGTCCTAGCGGTCTCAGTCTTCAGGTGTAGCTTGGTCAGTACAAAGCTGCACCAATACTCACATGTATCCCAGAATAGGCACCAGTGCAAAGGGACAAAAATAAGCATGAGTGACAGAGCAGATGGACAGAGAGAAACAAATATCAAGGCCAGGCAGGAAAACACTAACAGAAACACTGAGATGGGCGGAACCGGGAAGATAGAACAAGACAGATAGAATGAAACTAACAGAGAGGAGAAAATGACAGGGTGACGGAGAAAAGCAAGCAGACAGAAGCAGAGGGCCTCATGCTTCAGAATGTGATATGGACAGTACAGTAAAGGATTGAGCCCAAAAGATATGGTAAGGCAGAGGTGAACCTGAGACAAAGATAAACCAGATACATGCTCAAAAAGGGGCATCAAAAAAAGGGGGGGGGGAAGCTGGGCGATGGTGGCGCATGCCTTTAATCCCAGCACTCGGGAGGCAGAGGCAGGTGGATCTCTGTGAGTTCGAGACCAGCCTGGTCTACAGAGCTAGTTCCAGGACAGGCTCCAAAGCCACAGAGAAACCCTGTCTCGAAAAACCAAAAAAAAAAAAAAAAAAGCATCAGTAGCACCCAGTAAAGTTGAAGCCAGCCTGGGACTGTAACATAGTGAATTACAGGTCAGCCTTGGTTATAAATTGAGACCTGTATATGAACCAAGAGAATGGAAAAAAAAAAGAAAAGAGGAAAGGGAAAGCACATACCATGTCACAAATAGAAAGAGGGAGATGACTAGTATAATGGCTCAGCAGATAAGAACATTTACTGTTGCTGAGCAGTGGTGGCGCAGGCCTTTAATCCCAGCACTCAGGAGGCAGAGACAGGTGGATCTCTCTGAGTTTGAGGCCAACCTGGTCTAGAGAGCTAGTTCCAGGACAGGCTCCAAAGCCACAGAGAAACCCTGTCTCAAAAAAAAAAAAAAAAGAACATTTGCTGTTAAAGTTGATAGCCTGAGTTTGATCCCTGGAACTCACGTGGTATAAGTAAAAAACCAGATTCCACATAGACACATGTATACATGCATACATACACAAACACATACAAATAAGTATTTTTTAAAAAGAAAAAAGGTTAAGAAGAAGCAAAAATGCCTGAAGAGGTTCATGTTTGATTTTCTAATATGGATAGGATAAACTGGACATTCTTGAATCTGGGACTATCTCTGCCCTAGCTAGGAAGTGGGCCTATGTGAAAAATGGTACACAGCAGCAGTTTGTTTGCTTGTTTATATTTTGAGACAGGGTTTCTCGGTGTACCCCTGGCTGCCTAGAACTCATTCTGTAGACCAGGTTGGTCTAGAACTCAGAAATCCGCCTGCCTCTATCTCCTGAGTGCTGGTGTTAAAGGCATGCACCACCACTGTCCAGCTGCTTCTCGACATTTTGAGGAACTAGGTTAAAAGAATGAGATCAAACCCTTATGCACTGTTAGTGGGTATATAAAATGTCACAATAGCAATAGAGAGCAGTTTGGTGCTCCTTCAAAATTAAAAATAAAACTATCATATGAATCAACAGTTCTATGTTAGGAAATTGAGGTGCTTGCTTTACTCAAAATGGCTGAGCTGGACCTGGGTGGTGGTGGTGCATACCTTTAATCCCAGCACTTGGGAGGCAGCTGCAGGTGGATCTCTGTGAGTTCAAAGTGAGCCTGGTCTACAGAGTGAGTTCCAGGATACCTAGGGATACACAGAGAAACCCTGTCTTGAAAAACAAAAAGGGGGGGCTGAGCTGGAGTATCATATAATAATCATATAATACAGTGTTTGGCTAGTTATGAGGCTTAACATAATATAGCTTTCCCTACATAGCCAACATATGAGGCCCTGGGTTCTATCCCCAGCACTGCCCAAGCCAAGCTTGGTGGTATACAGCTGTAATTCCAGTGTGGGGGAGGTAGAGGCAAGAGAATCAGAAGTTTGAAGTCAGCTTGCCACAAAAAAAAAAAACTGCCAGGAGGTGGTGGTGGTGGTGGTGCATGCCTTTAATCTTTAATCCCAGCACTCTGGAGGCAGAGGCAGGCGGATCTCTGTGAGTTCGAGGCCAGCCTGGTCTACAAGAGCTCCAGGACAGGCTCCAAAAAAAAAAAAGCTACAGAGAAACCGTGTCCCGAAAAAACAAAACAGGCAAAGAAACAAAACACTACAAGGTTAGAGATATAGCTCAATGGTAGAGCACTTCCTTAGCCTGGGTAAGGCTCCATCTTCAATCCCCAGTACCACATATAAAAAAATTAAATAAGAGCCAGTCAGAGATGGTGCACAACTTTAATCCCAGCACTTGGGAGGTAGAGGCAGGTCTGGTCTACAAAGTGAGTTCCAGGACAGCCAAGACTACACAAAGAGACCCTGTCTCAAAAAAAAAAGTAAACAAATAAACAAACAAATAAAATAATCCAAGTAGTGGATGTACCCCAATGCTGATGGACAAAGTGTGTCTGAGCATAGACTGAAATGTTAACTACCCTTAATAAGGAAGATGGGGCCAGGTAGTAGTGGCACAGGCTTTTAGGAGGGAGAGGCAGGTGGATCTCTGTGAGTTCAAGGCCAGCCTGGTCTACTGAGCAAGTTCCAGGACAGCTAGGGCTGTTGCACGTAGAAACCCTGTTTGAAAACAAACAAACAAACAAACAAACAGAAAAGGATTAAAGACAAACATAGAGACAGAAAAACTTTGTTGTTGTGGCTGACCCTCTGTGAATCCTGGCCTCAGTTTTGGCAAAGAAGTTATACTTACTAAGTACACAATTTCAACTAGAGAAGATGAAGAAACTCTGCATATCTAGGCTGGTAACAGTACACTGTGCTTGTGTCTTAGGCTGCTGGACTGAGTCTTTAAAAGGCTTGATTCTTTGTACATATCTGCCACTATTTAGCTTCAATAATTCTTTTTTGTTTTTTTTAAATTTATTTAACTTTATTTTATGTGCATTGGTGTGAGGGTGTCAGATCCCCTGGAACTGGAGTTACAGACAGTTGTGAGCTGCCATGTGGGTGCTGAGAATCGAACCTGGAACCTCTAGAAGAGCAGCCAGTGTTCTTTTTTGTGTGTGGTGTTTTGAGACAGGGTTTCTCTGTAGCTTTGGAGCCTATCTTGGAACTAGCTCTTGTAGACCAGGCTGGTCTCGAACTCACAGAGATCTGCCTGCCTCTGCCTCCCGAGTGCTGGGAATAAAGGCATGTACCACCAGTGCCTGGCCAGCCAGTGTTCTTAACTGCTGAGCCATCTCTCCAGCCACCCCCCTTTTGCATTTTATTTATTTGGTTTTTCGAGACAGGGTTTCTCTGTGTAACAGTCCTAGCTGTCCTGGAACTAGCTCTGTAGACCAGGATGGCTTCTAACTCACAGAGATCTGCCTGTCTGTCTTCCAAGTGCTGGGATTAAATGTGTATGCCACTCCCCTCCCCCCGGCCAATGATAATTTCTTGTCCATAAATTTCTTCAGATACAGAAGATGGGCCTTGCTTATGGTGGCTATGCTTATGGTTTGCTTTTTTTTTCAGACAGGGTTTCTCTGTGTAGCTCTGGCTATCCTGGAACTCACTCTATAGACCAGGCTGGCCTCAAACTCACAGAGATATGCCTACCTCTGCTTCCTGAGTGCTGGAATTAAAGGCATTTCACCACTACCCATGGCTTGTGCTTGTGTTTTGAAGCAGGGTATCATTATATAACTCAAGCTGGCCTCAAACTTTTGATCTTCTCACCTTCATTTCCCAGATGCTGGAATTATAGGAGTATGCCACCACACCTAGCCTTGTTTTTGTTTTTTGAAAGACAGGGTCTCAGGACTGGAGAAATGCTAAATGACAGAGTGCTTCTCTACCATGCCTAGAAAATTTTATGCAATACCACATATATCTTATCAGGTGTTCGAGCCTAGTGTACAGAAGTTGAAACACTTCCCAGGAAGAGATGCAAGAAACATTCAGGGCCAGTAGCAGGAAAAGTACCAATTAGCTGAGATCAGCTACAGTGCCAATGCACTCTGGACAATCTGGATTCCTTTGGAAGACTCCTGATGCCACATATGGCCATGCATGGCCTTGTTTTGTCTCTCCTGCTCATCCTTCTGGCTGGTGGGGCTGAAGCCTTTCGTATCTGTGCCTTCAATGCCCAGAGACTGGCACAGCCCAAGGTGGCCAAGAAGTCAGTGATGGATACCTTAGTTCAGGTAAGTTAAGTTCATTGTTGCAGAAATCTGTGTCCCTAAGGCCCTTAGCTCTGCCTGACCAGGGACATGCACTAAAAAGGAAGGGGCATCAGGAAATGTGAGTACAAATGTGAAAAGTACCTTTCTTTTTTTTTT
>NW_004949183.1:1519432-1519941 GCF_000317375.1 Microtus ochrogaster
AAAAAAAAAAAGAAAGTTCTAGGTAGAGCTGGAGAGATGGTTCAGTGGTTTAAGAGCACTTGCTGCTCTTTCAGAAGACTATTGTTTTATTCCCAACACTCACACAACAGCACACAACTATCATTAACTTCAGTTCCAGCGGATGGGACACCTTCTTCTGGCCTCTGCAGACCCATGGTGCACAAACATACATGCAAGCAAAACACTCATACACATTAAATAAATCTTAAAAACAGTTCCAGGGAGCCGGAGGCATAACTTGGTGGCAGGGTACACATTTATCCCCCGTGATAAAAAGAAAAACTCCAAGCTAGAAGTGGTGGCACACACCTTTAATTCCAGCACTCAAAGGCAGAGACAGAGGGATCTCTGTGAGTTCAAGGTCAGCCTGATCTAGACTTCCAGGACAGCTGGGACTACATAATAGATCCTGCCTTAAAAAAATATTTTTAAAGCCGGGCGGTGGTGGCGCACGCCTTTAATCCCAGCACTCGGGAGGCAGAGGCAGG
>NW_004949183.1:1520203-1526575 GCF_000317375.1 Microtus ochrogaster
TGAGTTTGAGACCAGCCTGGTCTACAAGAGCTAGTTCCAGGACAGGCTCCAAAGCCACAGAGAAACCCTGTCTTGAAAAAACAAAAAAAAAAAATAAATAAATAAATATTTAAAAAATAAAAACGAAAAACCAGAAGTTCTAGAAAATAAGGTTGTGCCCACATGAAACTGGCAGAACAAGGAACCAAGAGTGTTCCTCTTTGACAAGCTTTGCTGTTTTGCGTAAGATGTGGGGCCACTACTTCCTGCCCCTTGGTTTTCCCAGGTCTGACAAGACACAGGTCCTGAGTTCTTACCAGTACAATGACACAGATGATGTTTTCGCCAGAGAACCATTTGTGGCCCAGTTTACTCTTCCTAGCAAAAGTAAGCGGGAAAGAAAGGTGGACCTGGTACATGGAAACAGGAGTGGGTGTGGCTGGCTCTCCTGTGGGTTTGTTCCTAAGGGGAAACAGAAGTGGATGTGTGAGAAAGGCTGGCAGCTGTGGCAGCCTTAGTTTCCTGGGCTTTGCAGTCCTTCCAAATGTGGTTCTGGTTCCACTCCACACTACTCCCAAGGATGTAGAGAAGGAGCTGAATGCCCTATATGATGTGTTTCTGGATGTCTCCCAACGCTGGCAAAATGAGGTAGGGGTGATAGCTTGCACAGAAGAGGGGATGGTGGGACTTTCCTGTGGCAAAACCCAACTGCTTGTTTTCATCTTTAGGATGTGATCCTGCTTGGAGACTTCAATGCTGACTGTGCATCACTGACTAAAAAGCGTCTCAACAGCCTGCTACTGCGCACTAAAGCAGGCTTCCATTGGGTGATTTCTGATGGGGAGGACACTACAGTGAGAGCCAGCACCAACTGTACCTATGACCGAATTGTGATGCATGGGCAGGGCTGTCAGACACTGCTGAAGGCTGCAGCCCCCTTCAACTTCCCCAGGAGCTTTCAGCTGACTGAGGAAGAGGTAGAAAAGTTGGGTTGGCAGGAGTTACACAATGGCTAAGGGCAGAATTGTGGAGGGAAATTGACAGAAAAGCTCCTCAATCTCAAGCACTGATACCTCAATTTTGCTATCCCTCCCCAGGCTCTCAGAATCAGTGACCATTATCCTGTGGAGGTGGAGCTGAGCCAGGCAGCTCAAGGCATCAAACCCTTCATGTTGGGCTATTCTGCTGCTGCTGTCACTTTTGCCATCTCAGCTGGGCTAGGTGGCTTGACACTTCCTTTCAGATGACCTCTGACTTGACTAGGACACTGACATGGAGTTAAAGCACGGCCTCAAATACAGCTTTTTCTTCTGTTTTTATGTAGGCTTTCTGCTGCTTGCTATTTCAAGAGGAAGAAAGGGCTGGCAGTGTTTTTACCTAGTATATCCAATGCCCTGGGGTTGGTTCCTTTTTGAAATAGGACTTGTCACTATATACAACTCTAACTTAGGTAGTCAGGTGCACAAAGGAGGTTCCAGGACTAAGAATGGGCTAAGAACTCTATGCCTAAAAGATTTATGCAACTGACATCAAGAGCCAGATAGGAAGACTAAGTGTCCTAGAAACCTTATAGAAAATGAGCTCATGAGCTGGGCGGTGGTGGTGCACACCTTTAATCCCAGCACTCAGGAGGCAGGCTGATCTCTGTGAGTTCGAGGCCAGCCTGGTCTACAAAAGCTAGTTCCAGGACAGGCTCCAAAACCAGAGAAACCCTGTCTCGAAAAACCGAAAAAAAAAAAATGAGCTCACACTAAAAAAAAAAGCTCAGATGTGAACTCATATACATAAATCTCTGGTAGATAAAGAACTGTTCGTAGCACTATTTACTCTAGGTTTGTTTCAAAAATTTTTAGACATAACTAATCCTGTTTCTCAAATGGCTAAACTACATGGGCCAGCCTTGTCTCTGGGCCACATATCCATTGTATGGTTCACTTACTTTGTATTCATATACTTACTACATGACTGTCAGGGATATCAAGCAAAATATACAAATAAAGTCACCAGCCGGGCGGTGGTGGCACACGCCTTTAATCCCAGCACTTGGGAAGCAGAGGCAGACGGATCTCTGAGTTCGAGACCAGCCTGGTCTACAGAGCTAGTTCCAGGATAGGCTCCAAAGCCACAGAGAAACCCTGTCTCGAAAAAAAACCAAAAAAATAAAATAAAGTCACAAATCTTAACTCTGTATGTTCAGTCCACTACTTTGCCCTGTTTAACCAAACCCCATGGACTTAAGAATCAGATACAAATACATAAGCAGACTGGATGTGAGATTTATTACTGAACATGATTTGGTAGGGTACAGGAGAGCACCATGAAAGCCCTCAGGAGTGTAGGGCTCGCCACTTGTCCAGGGGACCACGATTAGGAATATATTTGACCCCACAGCCATCAGGAATGAGTCGCTTCTCAGCAACCATGTCTTCAAATTCATCTGCATTAAACTTAGTAAAGCCCCATTTCTTTGAGATGTGGATCTAGGAGACAGAAAACAAAATTATTACTCAGTGACAAGGATCAGTCTCTGAACTGATAAAATAAAAAGCAGAAGTGAATATCACCCACCTTCTGGCGCCCAGGGAATTTGAACTTGGCTCTACGAAGAGCCTCAATCACATGTTCCTTATTCTGCAGCTTAGTGCGGATGGACATGATGACCTGGCCAATGTGAACCCTGGCCACTGTGCCCTGGGGCTTCCCAAAGGCACCACGCATGCCTGTCTGGAGCCTACATTGGAGACAGCATTGAGATCAGACTTGATTAAGTGCCAGAAAATTGTCTCCAAGGTCCCTTAGAGCAACCCATACAGGTAACAGGCTGCGTACACTACCAAGGAGGCTGCTGTTTGCAACCATTGCACACCAGGGCCCCAAGGGGAAAGGGACCTGGTCGGCTTAATTAGTTGCAAAAAAAAAAAAATCCCAATACTCATTTGGAACAAGAGTCACCTACGTTAATCAAGTGCCCCTAGCCAGAACCAAGCCATCTTTCCAGCCCATCTACCTTGACTGCTGAAACAGAGCCAACGTTAAGGCCGGATCATGAGAAAGGGTGCAAACTGCCACCTTACCTGTCAGCCCCAGCACAGGACAACATCTTGTTGATTCGGATGACATGAAAGGGGTGAAGCCTCACTCGAATATGAAAGCCATCCTTGCCACAACTCTTTACCATGTATTTGTTGGCACAAATACGGGCAGCCTCCAGAGCTGAGTGGGGACAAATACAGCACTTAAAACTGGATAGTGTAGAGGCAGGACTGGGGATGGAGGTAGTTAGTAGAATAAACCACGCATAAAATCTCAGATTAATGTCTACACAGGAAAAGCCGATCAACAAAAGGGACCTCACCTTCGGAAGAGAGTTGTTCATATTCATCTGACACCATGTGGCCACAAAGCGGGAATTCATCAACTTTTGCCTTCTTCCGTCCCAGGTCAAAGATGCGGATTTTAGCATCTGAAAACACGTGGTATTAAGTGCCCACGGAGTAAGAAATAAGACAGCACCACTGATCCAACTTCCAAGTTTGTAAGTACTTACCAGGGACACCTCGGCAGAAGCGAGACTTTGGGTACGGCTTGTTCTTACAATACCGGTAACTGCAGGATGAAGTCAAGTGTGATTAGATGTAGCAACTAAATACGGCAAGGCTTAATAGTGAGTAAGGGACAAGACCAACTGTGAATTCAGTCTCCATTACCAGAAACCGACTCTAAGGTAATATTAAACAACCTGCCACATAAGACAGAAACTAAGCACCAGTATCCCCCTAATCAGAATAGGGTGAGAAAGCACAATTTCTTAAGTCTTCTGAGCATGTGACATAAAACCTGCCTCAACCACGTGAAGAGAATATGGCGCCCTCTGCAGGCACGCGGCTAGGTGGCGCCTACAACCTCTTGGCCAGCCCTTGGTGTCCGGTTAAAACCACAATACACAAGGCCGAGAATTAACAAAGATGGATACAGAAGTCAAAAAAAGGACATGGGGATCTGTGTGGTAAGGTTTACTTGAGAGAGACAGAAGATTGGATGCATACGCACATGCTTATAGTTGTACACAAGCGTTTTAAACTAGTCTTTAGTCAACCCTCGCACAAGCTTGAAAAGACAAAGCTCCCATTAAACTATTAAAAGAACCCCTGGGGTCAGTTTTTAGTTCAGGGTCGCTGAGTGGCGGAGGGTCCACCCCAAAGAAATGTCTTTGGGAAGAAATGTAACCATTTCCCCGTATTTACAGTAGAAAAATAATATATAGATTCAGCACTCACCACCGGGCGGGGCGGCGACCCATGATGACAATAGGACTGACGGTAGCTGTAATGAAATGGCCAAAGTAAGAGAGACCCAAAAATAAATCTAAGAGTCCCAAAAACGGACGCTGAAAGAACCGAGAACACACTAACCAGACAACTCACTCACCGCGCCGGAGGAAAAGAGAGGCTCCCACGCCTGCACATGCCTTATATAGGCGGCCTATCTTCCAGCGAGTAACCATAGAGTCCCAGCCATTGGGTGGTGTCGACACTCTATCAGACGCCAGGATCATAGATGCAACGACGCTTTGCGCATGTGTACGAGGCCAGCCCTAAACTTACGCTGAAAGCGTTGGTGACTGGACACCGGAATTGGGAGCTGCGCGTTAGCGAATGGGGTTTTGACACATAGGCAAGAGAAACCAGCTTCCGTTTGGCCATTTTGGGCGGGGAGTTGTTCGCAGACTTTGCTGTAACTAATATTCTAACAATATACTAAGACTTGAAAAAAGGAGTTTTTCTCAGTGAAACTGGGCTGTCATGCAGATGTTCTTTCTCTAGTTTATGGGGCTGCAGATCATCACTGGTTCTGGTTTTCCTCAAGGCTACAGGAAACGGCGCAAAGCGCCATGCTTGGGACTCTGTGTTCCTTTGTCAGCAGGGAGGTTGGAGCCGGAGACCCACCCACAACGCTTCTACCTACACCGAAGAGCCCACAAAGAGCACCATGATAGGTGCTTGGTTGCTCTCAAGAGGCCAACTAAAAGCCTCCGTAAGTGACTGCGGTCGTCATCGCTAATTGGGCTCTCCCCCCCCACTCACTCTAAACTCTCCGGGAAGATAACTTATGTTCCCAAGGAGATTGTAAACTGTCTTTGACCACTACTTCCATTTAGAGGGCCTTGGGGCCATGCCCCAGTAGAGGCATCAGAACTCCTTTGCTGAAGGTTCCAAAAGAAAAAAAAAGTGTAGCACACCATTTCTTTCACTATGACGAGTTTAAGACGTACATTTGGGTGTGTCTAGGAGGATTGGCAGCTAACCACTGACTGCTTTCCCATACAAGGTTATTATCCAGGGAGACACCAGGAGAATACTGTTCTGACCCAGGAGCACATGACTGGCTATCAATCATTGAGACTCTGAGTTCCTGGCTCTAGTGTCACCTGAGGGGGGGCACATGTTAGGGACAGTAACTGTAAGAAAGCCATTGCCTTTTCTAGAAGTAAAGGTAGGAACTAGGAGCCTTCCGTGCCTACAGTTCTCAGTGCAGCTTTTGAGTACACAGGCCCAGCTTGTCCCAACATGCTTAGGAGTCCCAGCCCCAGCCCAGAACTAGTAGGTTTCCTCTGCCTCTCTCCCAAATTGCTTCCCTGAGTTCCTGTAGGCTTCTGCACAGTAGTCCATTCTCAAACATTGCCATCTATCCCCTGAAGACAGCTGTGTCCAGTCAGTCCTTTCCCTGATTGATATTTGTACAGTTGTGGAGGTGGCTGGTTCTTTAGCTGGAGGGGGATAAATGAGAATCTTTTTTCCTTCCTTCCTTCCTTCCTTCCTTCTTTCCTTCCTTCCTTCCTTTCTTTCTTCTTGAGATAGTTCTCACTATTTGTGGCCTTGGCTGGCCTGACCAAGCTGTCATTAAACTCACACAGCTACCAGCTTCTGCTTCCACAGTACTGGAATTAAAGGCATATGCCACCACACCCTGACTGAACCTAGCATCTTACCACTGTGGGAAGAGATATCTCCCAGAGTCACCTACAGGTCGACCCTTTCCCTTTTCACTTGTCATTCTTCTCCAACTCCCTCTAGGCTTTCATTGTTTTAGGCTTACTCGGGATGGACTGCCCTTTGCTGATTCCCAACTGCTGTGCGGCAGGTAACCTCAAGGTTAGTATCTTTTTAAAGATTTATTTATTATGTATACAGTGTTCTGGGCACCAGATCTCATTATAGATGGGTGTGAGCCATCGTGTAGTTGCTGGGAATTGAACTCAGGACCCCAGAAGAGCAGTCAGTGCTCTTAACCTCTGAGTGATCTCTCCAGCCCTCAAGATTAGTGACTTCTACATGAATGGCACTTCTGTTCTCCAACACTTTGTTTATTTTTGATTTATTTGTTTATTTTAAA
>NW_004949183.1:1529280-1530025 GCF_000317375.1 Microtus ochrogaster
TCCTCTATAATCTGGCTGTTTAACAATAATACCAATGGACGAAGGGAAGGAGTGTATCTAGTTGCGTCTGCCTGCCGCTTGGGCAGTGCCTTCTGTGAACAGATATCCTCAGACCATGAAGCTAGTACTAGGTTTAGAAAGTCTGGATCCAGTGCTGGGCAGTGGTGGCGCACGCCTTTAATCACAGCACTTGGGAGGCAGAGGCAGGCAGATCTCTGTGAGTTCGAGATCAGCCTGGTCTACAAGAGCTAGTTCCAGGACTGGCTCCAAAGCCACAGAGAAACCCTGTCTCGAACCCCCCCCCCAAAAAAAAGTATGGATCCAGCACAAAAAGTAAGTAAAAAGTGATGATCTAGTCCCATTTTTGTCCTTTCTAAGTGTCCCATTGCCTGCCAACCATTGGGTTCTTTTCAGAAGAAATCCTGGTAACTCAGGATGTGGCCCAATTTTTATAGTTCTTGCCTAGCAGACATAAAGCCCTGAACGCCATCCCCAGCACTTAATATTCTCAGTATTATGACACACATCTGTAGGCCCAGTACTTGAAAAATTGAATCAGGAAAAACAGGAATTCTAGATCATTCTTGGCTATACAATGAGTTTGAGGCTAGCTTGAGGTTCATGAGACCCTATCTAAAACAAATTAACAAATGCCAAATTGCCACTGTCTTGTAGGTGCTCTCCTAGCGCAGATTCTTCTGGTTTTGTCATGTAGAAGTCAGGCAGAACAACCCTTTGGCTAACC
>NW_004949183.1:1530460-1531217 GCF_000317375.1 Microtus ochrogaster
TCTGGAAGAGCAGTCAGTGCTTTTAACCGCTGAGCCATCTCTCCAGGCCGGCTAACCCTCTCTTATATGTTCACTCCATCAGAGTACACTGTGCTTGCCTTGCTCTACAGTGTACAGACCTTCCTGGACATCTTCCCCCACTGTCAATTCTGCTATGTTCTCCACTAGCTGTTAGACTCTTCCCTGGTCATCAGGGTCTAGCACACAGCCATGGTGATTGTATACACATCGTACTAGCATAGGTTGTACTTTCATGGTCATAGAGGGAGAGAACTGGGAAGCTGATCAGTGTCTGGCACAGTCTCTTGTTGACACTTGAGCAACTACACCCTGCTGTCTCCATCAGCTACTGGAGTCCTGAGGGTGGGGAGGGGTGTGTTTGTGTGTGTAGAAGTCTTAGATCCCTCAAAAGTCTTGACCACTGGTAAACTGAACCCTTGGAAACTTTTAGGGATTAGAGTCACAGCTGCCACTCAGGTATTGGAGAGTGGGTTCTGGAGCTCTACAGAGCTGGCAGCCTTTATTTCACTTGGAGGTCTATAAAGTCATCACAAGTCGGTGGCCCAACGCTTAGTTCATGTCTGGGTACTCATGTGCTTTTCTGAGGCACCAGAACCCTTAAGATTCAATGAGGCATGGAGTTGGAACCTCATAGCTCGTAGAAGCCTTGAAGGCTGAGGACCAAAGTAAAATGAGAGGCCTCAGAAATTTGAGAGAATGCCGGGCGGTGGTGGCGCACGCCTTTAATCCCAGCACT
>NW_004949183.1:1533490-1542303 GCF_000317375.1 Microtus ochrogaster
AAAAAAAAAAAAATATGGCTAGGAATGGTTTGACTTCATGTCTATCTGTGTACCACATGCATGCCTGGTGCTGAAAGAAGTCAGAAGAGAACATTGGATTCCCTGGAACTTGACTTATAGTCAGTTGTCTGTGAGCCATCAATGAATGCTGGAAATATGAACCTGGGTCCTCTACAAAAGCAGCCAGTGCTGTTAACCACTGAGCAATCTTTCCAGCCCAGGAACAGGTGGTGAGGGTCATCCTGTGGCTCAAGACAGCCAAGATCCCAGGATGCATATGCAAATACTGTGTGGTTGCTATGCCAGATGAGAAGCTGGACAAGGAATAAGCCGGGCAAGAACTAAAGCCATGACCCCACCCTTGGCTGGACTTCTATTTCCTATTGCCCATGGGGAATTTGTGCTTGCCAGTGCACCTTCCTTCCCTGTTGGCAGCATGGAGCCAGGCATGCAGGGCAGTGAGTGACATTCTACTCTGGATTTTTTTTAAGACATGGTTTCTTTGTGTAGCTCTGGCTGTCCTGGAATTTGTTTTGTAGACCAGGCTGGTTCTGAATTTAGATTTTCCTGCCTCTGCCTCCTGTGCTGGGATTAAAGGTGTATACCACCAGTGCCTGGCTGTTGTTTAATTCAAATTTTATTGTGTGTTTACTGAGGTTGTCAGACTTTCACTGAAAGCACTTTTACCCTAAGTCATCTTGTCCACTTTTCTTTTTTCTGAAATAAGTTATTTTTGAGGAGGGTCTCACGTAGCCCAGACTGGCCTCATGCTGTTTTTACCTTCCAAGTCTTAACATACCCATATTGGCTCATGCCTTTAGTCCCAACCTCGAGAGGCAGAGGCAGGCCAGCCTGGTCTACTGGGAGAGTTCTAGGACAGCTAAGACTATACAGAGAAACCCTGTCTCAAAAACACTACCACCACCAAAATAAAAGACCAGAAAACAACAAATCTCAGCATGGAGAGGGGAGTTGGCCATACAATCCCACCCCAAGTCATGGATTGAATAAGACTTGATATCTTCTAGGAGAGGGAGACAGTTTTGCCTAAATTGGAAGACATTCAAGAATATTTGAACAGCATAAATTGACCTGGAAGGTTTTCTTTCTTTTTCTTTCCTCCCTCCCTCCTTCCTTTCTTGTTTTTCCAAGACAGGGTTTTTCTGTAGCTATGGAGCCTGTCCTGGAACTAGCTCTTGTAGATCAGGCTGGCCTTGAAATCACAGATCCGCCTGCCTCTGCCTCCTGAGTGCTCAGATTAAAGGTGTGCCACCACCGCCCACCGCCCAGCCTTGGAAGGTTTTTAAGACAAAGTTGGGTGGGTAGGGAAGGGGGCGGATATGAGAAGAGTTGGGGGGAAGGGGAAAGAATGAGTAAAACACGTGAAGCACAAAACTAAAAAAAATAAGATATGGTTGGTTAAATAAGATCTGTATAGCCGGGTGGTGGTGGTGGCACATGCTTTTAATCCCAGCATTTGGGAGACAGTGTTCAAGGCCAACCTTATCTACAGTGAGTTCCAGGACAGGCTCTAAAGCCTGTGGAGAAACCCTGCCTCACAAAAAAGACTTATATAATGAAAACTCCACTTGACATGACAATGTGGATGAGGGAAAATTCACAAGGTCCCATCCATAGGTGAACAACTATAGGCAATCAATGTTTGCCAAGAGAAGGAAAATCAGTTTTCTTCAGGTACAAGCTTCCTGATAGGTTTTTCTTTTTCTTTGATAGGTTTACCAATCACAAGTGGTGTCTTAGTTAGGGTTTCTGTTGCTGCAACTTAACACCATGACCAAAAAGCAAGTTGGGGAGGAGTTTATTTAGCTTACACTTTCACATTGCTGTTCAACATCAAAGGAAGTTAGGACAGGAACTTAAGCAAGGCAGTATTCTGGAGGCAGGAGCTGATTGATGTAGAGGCCATGGAGGGATGCTGGCTTGGTCAACCTGTTTTTTTCTCTTTTTGGTTTTTCGAGACAGGGTTTCTCTGGTATCCATGGCTTTCCTGGAACTCACAGAAATCCGCCTACCTCTGCCTCCCCGATTGCTGGGATTAAAGACATGAGCCACCACCACCTGGCTTCAACCTATTTTCTTCTTTTTTTTCTGAAGCTGAGGACCGAACCCAGGGCCTTGTGCTTGCTAGGCAAGCACTCTACCACTGAGCTAAATCCCCAACCCCATTCAACCTATTTTCTTCTTTTTTTTCTGAAGCTGAGGACCGAACCCAGGGCCTTGTGCTTGCTAGGCAAGCACGAGGACCGAACCCAGGGCCTTGTGCTTGCTAGGCAAGCACTCTACCACTGAGCTAAATCCCCAACCCCATTCAACCTATTTTTCTTATAGAATCCATGACACTCAGGAATAGCCCACCTACCATGGGCTGGGCCCTCCTCCATTGATAACTGAGAAAATGTCTTACAGCTGGATCTCATGGTGGCAATCCTCAACTGAGTCTCCTTCCTGTGTAATTGCTTTAGCTTGTGTCATGTTGACACTAAACCAGCCAGTACAAGTGGTCAGCCCTAAATGAACATACAAGCAACTCTAAATGGGTTAAATAGGGGTTACCTGGGGGAGAAAATGGTAAAAATGTTCTATAAATGTACAAAACTTCTCAAGGCCGGGCGATGGTGGCACACACCTTTAATCCCAGCACTTGGGAGGCAGAGGCAGGCGGATCTCTGTGAGTTCGAGACCAGCCTGGTTTACAGAGCTAGTTCCAGGCCAGGCTCCAAAGCCACAGAGAAACCCTGTCTCGAAAAACAAAACAAAACAAAACTTCTCAATTAGTAAAAATGTTAAGCCAGGCAGTGGTGGTACATACCTTTAATTCCAACACTCAGGAGGCAGAGGCAGATGGATCTTTAAGTTTGAAGCCAGCCGGATCTACAGTAAAAGTTCCCTGTCTTGAGCCGGGCGGTGGTGGTGCACCCTTTAATCCCAGCACTCGGGAGGCAGAGGCAGGAGAATCTCTGTGAGTTTGAGACCAGCCTGGTCTACAGAGCTAGTTCCAGGACAGGCTCCAAACCTGCAGAAAAACCCTGTCTCGAAAAACCAAAAAAAAAAAAGATATAGAAACCCTGTCTTGAAAAACAGCAGTACAAAAAAATTGTATTAGCAAAAGAGAGATGACAGGACAAATGAACTGTTAAAAATGCCAGAATCTTGGGTTTCTGGTTGATTTTCATTTTATTTTTTTGTAATATTTATTTATTAATTATGTATACAATATTCTGTCTGTGTGTATGTCTGTAGGCCAGAAGAGGGCACCAGACCTCATTACAGATGGTTGTGAGCCACCATGTGGTTGCCGGGAATTGAACTCAGTCAGGACCTTTGGAAGAGCAGGCAATGCTCTTAACCACTGAGCCATCTCTCCAGCCCCCTCATTTTATTTTTTTTAAATAATTTTATTTTGTTCTTATTTAGGCGGATCTCTGTGAGTTCGAGACCAGCCTGGTCTACAGAGCTAGTTCCAGGACAGGCTCCAAAACCACAGAGAAACCCTGTCTCGAAAAACCAAAAAAAAAAAAAAATACTAAAAAGAAAATACATGCATGACTTTTGCCCTCATCTGTCTGTACATAACATGTATGTCTTTTACCCACAGAAATCAGAAGAGGGTATCAGCTCCCTGGGTACTAGAGTCAAAGTTTGTGAACTGTGTGAGTTCTGGGAATTGAACCTGGGTCCTTAGGAAGAGCAACCAGTGCTCTTAACCACTAAGCATTATCTCTGCAGCCCAGGATTTGATGTTTTTTTTTTTTTAATTTTCATTTTGAGATTCTGTTCTCAAACTGTGATATGTGGATCCGGGTAGCCTTGAATTCAAAGAGATCCGCCTGCCTCTGCCTCCCGAGTGCTGGGATTAAAGGCGTGCGCCAGCACCGCCCGGCGATAAAAACTTTTTAATATTATGTTATCAGAAAACCTGGAAACTGAGCAAGAATAAACAGGCAAAGAATTAGGATACTCACAGGAACACTGTAGTCTTGAATCTACCCCCATGTCATTAAATGACCATCAATCCTAGGGGCTGAGCAACAATCCACTGGCAAGATGCCTTATTTCTTTTCTTACCTTGTAGCCTCAGATATTGGCATGAACCTCTCCTGGGTAAAATGCCTGTGTGTATCATCATATATGCAGTTTTGCCTACATTTACCATGGGCACATTTGGTTACATGGGAGTTATTTCTGTAAGTAGTTATAAGTGCTTCAGGGAGTGAGCCCAGAAATAAAACCCACAACCAAACCAGACTTTTATCTTTGGGTAGCATTTGGTCCCTTCCACAAGACCAAAGTAAAATGCACAATCAAAGGGAAAAGCCATAGAGTTCTTCGAGATCTATGATGAAACACCTGTACCATGGCTCCCCAACTCCCATCCCAGTAGGAAGAGCCAACAAAGTAAAAATAAAAGTTTTTTTTTTTATTGTGTCCACGAAAACAAAGCCAGGGTGGCTTTGGTTAACACACCCTGAAAAGGTGACAACAAACAGGCATGCATAACAACTACCACTGCCACCACCAACTTTTCCTCTAAAGAAGTGAAGTCTTATCTCCCAGAGCCCTAAGGGTCAGAGGCAATAGGGCTAGGAAGCTCCAGAGGAAGGTACTGGTGGGCCCACTGGGTTGTGGAAGGCCAGCATTTGCTGCCTCCTAGGCAGGAGGAGGTGGGAGATAAGCACTGCCCTAGGCTAGGTCCTGAACCCCTTAACTAGAACACACAAAAAGCCCCCACCCACCCCACCCCCAGCAAACACTGCTAAGGCAATTAGCCAAAACCTGTTAAGAGCTTCTCTGAAACCAATACCCTCAGGGATCCATCCAGAAAGGGTTGCCTTCTTCAGCTTGTATGGAGTAGTAAACAAAGAGCAGGAAAGCAGCAAAGACCAGGAAGAGCAATAGCTGACCCCAGAGTGGAACGTGGCGATCCTGGCCCAAAGCAGCAACAGGGGCCTGCTTTTCTGGCCTGATGGCACGTCGGGCAAGCCATGAAGTGGGAGAAGATGAAGAGGAGGACACAGAAGAGGTGGAGGATTTAGGATAATAGGATAAGCCCAGGGAGCTCCTGGAGACATTGGAAATGGGACGGTAGTGTGCGATGCTTTGGTAGGCACTGTCTCGGCCATAGATGGGGCGTTCCCTGTGGCAAAAGAAGGGAACAGGTGGGCAGGAGAGCCTGAGTCCCAAATCTGTCCCTGTCCCAATGTGTATTCACTACTCACCTATCCTTGCCCTCCTCTTCTGAAGAAGAGAAAATATCATCACGCACCTATAGGACAGTAGGGGTTAGGATCTGGGAGAAGGGTGTTTTCCCACAAATGTCTCTGGCCACCCTAGAAGCCAGACCATTGCCCCCTTTCTTCAAAACCATTCTGGTGGGTCTGTGACCTTTTTATCTGTGGGACCTTGCCACTCAATGACTATCCCTGTCAACTCTGTCCTTTTATTCCCCAATATTCTCACAAGGCTTAAACCTCGATCCCAGACTAGAGTGCAGGGAATGCTAGCTACATGTACTCTGATCAAAAAAGTTTGTAAACTGCCTGATGAGTGCCTCCAGCTCTAGGAGGAACCTGACACCTTTGGCCTTTGCATGCACCAGCACTCATGTATACTACCACAGACATATAAATGTAACAAAGTAATTTTTTGGTGTTTTGAGACAGAGTTTCTCTGTGTAGCCCTGGCTCTGTAGAAGAGGCTGGCCTCAAACTCAGAGATCCACCTGCCTCTGCCTCTGCCTCTCAAATGCTGGGATTAAAGGTGTGCGCCACCACTGCCCAGCAAAGTAATTAAATCTTAAAAGAAAGCCCAAAACGTAAAAACAGTTTGTGTACTGGTGGAGATGGAACCATAGGTAAGTGGTACTCCACTGAGCTTCATGTCCACCCCCAAATCAATAGTTTTGGAGGCCCCAAAGTAGAACTTTTGACCCAACAGCTATATGCCGACCCTAGCTCTGTTTAAAGGCTTAAGGACCACTCTCTGCACCTAATATCTCCTTGGACTTTTCCAGACCTAGCTAGGATCCCCCCTCAGACTACACCCAGGTATGCTTGCCAGCCAACTCACCTGGTGATGAAAGGCATGAGTATCTGCCAGTGAGGTCCCCGGCTGGCGGAAGCTCTTGGACATGCCTACAGACTCGGGCTCTCCATATGTCCTGGTAGTCAAATAACTCTCCTCATAGTAGTCGTCATTATAGTCTTGGGAAGGAAAACAGTGGTAGAGGAGAAAGTGGTGTCCCTTACCTGGCCTCATAGCCCCAAATTCTGTGTATGTGCTGTCCTAGTTTCTCCACTCTAGAGCCACTGAGAACTAGTATGAGGGAGTGAAGTCTGACGATTTTTAATGTGCCCAAATCCCTGAAGTACGGGGTAAACACATCAGTGCCCACCCCACATCTGTCTTACCCTTGCTCTGGTAAAGTAAGGCGTCCTCTTTTTTGGGCAGATCGTACATGTCTGAGTCCACTGAGGCTGAATCCAAGTCTGCATTAAGGGGGAGGTACAGACCATTAGCTCTCCAAGCTTCCCCCTACTTCCTCCGTTGCTTCAGCCACACCCTCCCTTCCCAAGCCTTGTGCCCCCCAAGCAGCTCAACGGGGCTCTGCGGCGGGGGCCTCACCTGAGAATCGATAGGAGAATGAAGATGATGATGAGTTGGGGGGCGAGAGCCTCCGTCTCTGGGTCTCATACTCAAAGATTTTCTTTTCGTAGAGCTTGCGAGTGGAGCCTGGCCAGACACAAGGTTTGAGGCGGTCAGGGGTGCGAGCCGAGCACCCCGAGAGCGCCGGGATACACGGGAAGGGGACGAGGAGGTGGGGGAAGAACGCTCTGGGAGGAGCACAGGAAAGCGGGGCCTAGGAGAGGTTCTGCGCGCCACCGGCTGCCGCATACCCACGATAGGCCCATGCGGGATGTTGTACTGGCGTAGGACGGCGGCCAGCTCAGTGTCGGACAAAACCGCATAGTCGTCCATGGCAGACACGACCGGAACTGGGAGACGGTGTCGAACGTAGGGAGCAGCCCAGGCCTACGAACACAGCCCAAAAAGACAGCTCCCTGCGCGGTAGAGGAAGCGCCAGTGCCTCAGAAGCGACTACGGTCGCGTCACGCCTCCGTCACATTTGCGTCTTACGCGGATTGCGCGCCGCTCAAGTCAGGATCAAACCCGCCAGAATGGCCGGTACAAACCGGTCTGGCAGAGGGAACAGGCGGGGCTGGCGAGCGGAAACATCACACTTGTGTGGGATTGGCTGGAACAGGAAGTAGG
Organism: Microtus ochrogaster; assembly: GCF_000317375.1. Classification (NCBI taxonomy): domain Eukaryota; kingdom Metazoa; phylum Chordata; class Mammalia; order Rodentia; family Cricetidae; genus Microtus; species Microtus ochrogaster. Next base: position 1,540,781 of record NW_004949183.1, read on the forward strand.
CGGGGCCTGCCGGAGAGCCCGAGGGGCAACTAAGGAGAGTAGCTCTGGGAACCCGGCTGCTGAGGGCCAGGGTTAGATGGCGTCATTAGAGAGTGTGTTAGAGCTAGACCTACTAGAGGAGTGGGAAGTGCTTGTTCCCAGCTGGCCAAAACCAGCCTGTGGTTGGGAGGCTGTGGGATCTCACATACCTTTATCACTGATTTTGTTCCCCAGTGCTCTAGCGCCTAAGTCCTCAGCTGCAGTGTGGTCCACAGCAATGCGAAGAGTCCAGTCCTAAGAGCGAACCCTTCCAGAGCGCCTGGTGATGCTGCGAGCTCTTTGTGTTATGCGCACTAGTGCAGAGAAATGGCTGCCATTCAGTGCTCTCATCACCTAACATAGCTACCCGCAGACCCCTGGTCCACCCCACCTGTCTCCGCTGGTCTTTCCAGTCTCCATGGTCCTGGCCTGCGCATCTGCACCAGCCCATTCCCACCTTCTTCTTTTATGGCCCCTAGTTCCATCCGGAAGGAAATGGGGCAAACAGCTGAGCTAGGAGGCTGCCAGCATTGCAGGACCAAACAGTCTTCCAAAGGCCCAGGGCATGCCAATGGGCAAAATCCGAGGGCACCCGTCTTGTGATGCCTCTAGCCCTGCACACCTCGTGCCTGCCTAACTCACAGTTCCATCCTCCTGGGACCCTGAGGAATTCTGGAGGAGAGTTCTCGAGTGGCAGAGTAGAATAGCCCCCAAAGTTTGGTATGACCTTGGAGGCCATCAGGGTACAAACCATGGGAATCGGCTGAGGAATCTTACTAAGGATCTGTATCATACAAAGATTGTCTTGAGACTGACCATGACCATTATATTCTATACAAAGTCATCTGGGACTAGGTTGCCTACCCCTTCTTAGGCAGACCTAGAAGGAAGGGTACATGCAGAAAAGGTGCCTGGGCTGCCTGATCACTTAAATCAGTGGTTCTCAACCTTCCTAATGCTGAGACCCTTTTGTTAGCATTCAGACATCTGGCCTGCCCTGCCCTTGGGGTCCTGACATGAGACGTCCTCAGCTGCAGCCACTAAGACACATTTGCTACATCCCCCCACTTTTGGTTTTTCAGGACAGGGTTTTTTTCTGTAGCTTTAAAGTCTGTCCTGGAACTAGCTCTTGTAGACCAGGCTGACCTCGAACTCACAGAGATCCACCTGCCTCTGCCTTGCCCACCTCCCTTCTCTTTCTTTCTGTCTCTTCCTCTCCCTCTTTCTTTTCCTCCCACGACTCTTGTCCCCAGAGACTGTTCTCTGCCACCCTCTCTGTTCCCTTCTCAGTCCCCCTTTTTACCCTTTCTCTGTCCTCTTCCTATAAACCTCCCATGTGAGCCCTGTTACATGGTATGGGTTTTCTTCTTGGCATTTTAAAATAAATTAGAACACCTTTAATACAGTTCCTCATGTTGTGGTGACTCCCCACAACCATAAAATTATTTTCACAGCTGCTTCCTATCTGTAATTTTGCTACTGTTATGAATCTTTTTTTTTTTTTT
>NW_004949183.1:1542403-1543754 GCF_000317375.1 Microtus ochrogaster
TGTAGACCAGGCTGGTCTTGAACTCACAGAGATCCGCCTGCCTCTGCCTCCCGAGTGCTGGGATTAGAGGCGTGCACCACCACCGCCCGGCTTGTTATGAATCTTAATGTAAACATTTTCGGAGATAGGGGTTTGTTAAAGGGGTCAAGACCCACAAGTTGAGAACCACTGTCTTAAATAGTAGTGATAGAGAGTACTCTGGTGAGTTCTAGACTGGCTTGATGGTACTTTGGTGAAGGTCACAGGACAATTCTTTATGGGAGTTTAAAATAGGTAATGGTGAGGAGACGGAGCCCCATTTTGACCACATAAAATGTCGTTAATGAAGTAGAGTTGCTGTTGGATGGAGCTAAAAGACAGTGCCCTCCTCTGTCCCTGGAAATAGAGCTGTATGAATCCCTGGAAAAGATACTATTTTAGGGAGAGACAGGAGTGTGCGTGAGAGACATTCTGCTCATTCAGAGGCTGCTTTTTTTTTAGTTTTGGCAAAATCAGATTTCCCAGCATCCCCCCCCACCCCGTGCTGGCCCCTCTCCCAGAGGCCTCTGCATACAGAGTGATTGCTCAGTACTCCCCTATGCCCCCCCTACAGAATCAAGCTGCTTCCTTATGAGGTCAAGGAATTTTAGGTTTGCCTTCTCCCTAAGGAGCACCCTCTGCACCTGCCTCAGCATTCTGCCTCTTAATACCCCCACTACCCCACTATAAAATCCAATCACAGATGTTACCAGGAAACTGAACTGTGGTTTTCTTGCACACACCTGGAGTTTAAGTCTAGCCCCTTTGCAGTGTAGCTCCCTTCTCTGTCATTCAGCAGAAGAATCAAGACCCCAGAGTCGAAAGAGGCTTTTGCAATAGTCCCGAGTTGAGTGATTCATGTAAATAGTTTCCCCAAGAAGTACCTCAGCCAGAATTTGTCAGAGGGACTAGAAGGATGTGTGCAAGGCATTCTGTGAGTATCTGGAAAGTTCTTCCTGGGAAGGATTGGCAGGTGTGGCTAATGAGGGAAAATCTTGAAAGTGGCCTATTCTAAGAATAAGAAAATTATTGGTCCTGAAATCCCACTCAGCACTTAGGCATTGCTCTTAACCTCTGAGCCATCTCTCCAGCGCCCCCCCCCACTCAGCACTTAGGATTCTGATGCTTGAGAATTGAAAGTTCAAGGCCTGCCTGAGCTACAGGGTGAATTCAAAGCCACCTAGGTAACATAATAACACCCTGTCTCAAAACCAAAAGAAAACTGGGGAGCTGGGCGGTGGTGGCTCACGCCTTTAATCCCAGCACTCAGGAGGCAGAGGCAGGTGGATCTCTGTGAGGCCAGCCTGGTCTACAAAAGCTAGTTCCAGGACAG